>NC_056732.1:664025779-664073279 GCF_019279795.1 Protopterus annectens
CAGGTTGCTTAAGGCATAGTCAGGGCTTTATACCTGCATGCCACAGGAATGGCTAAAAGTATGAGGATTAGTTAGGGGATAGGTAGGGTAGGGGTGTGTGTCTATGTGTGTGCCAATGGGTAAGCATGTTTCTAAGTGTGATCTGGAGGGGGTGGCTGTGTGTGAGTATGTATGAATGTGTGTGCATGGGAGTTTAGAAGGAAGGACCTGGAATGTTAGGGAAAAAAAGAAGGAGAATACAGTAAAAAAATAAAATTGATGGATAATAGCAAACAGGCAGGACATATTTCTTACTGATAAAAATGGACTGTACATATTTTTGTGCAGGCAGGAAGACAAGGATAGCTTATGTAACTGTGTCCCAACAAAACATTTAAATGAGTAACAGTGGAGCCAAAATGGTTTTCTGATCTTATAGCCTTGAATGTGTTTCTGGCAGAGGTGTTCCAGTGGAAACAGGGAGAGCAGTGTATGTGACCAGCAAGCAATAATGGGTGTCATCAGGGAAATAACAGATGCCAAGAAATGTTTTGAGTTTTGACACCACCACCCCTGGAAGGTCTGTTATTTTTCCCATATTGCCCACTCTAGAGGGCAATACTGTTCTTCGATACTGAGCTATCCGTTAAATTGTTTTGTAATTTTTATTAGTGTGTGTGTGTGTGTGTGTGTGTGTGTGTGTGTGTGTGTGTGTGTGTGTGTGTACACACACACACACACACACACACACACACACACACACACACACGCGTGCACATGCACACATACACGTTAATTATTGTTTTTACATTCACTAAACAGCAAAGCCACACTGAGTGAACAGCTATTTATTTTTTTCACTCTGAGCTTCTTGGCAGCTTAATATGTTGTTGTGAAGCAGTAGACTTATTTTTTACCAGGAAATATCTGTACATTAATACCTTGTTAGAGAGCGTTCACTGTCTAGTAGGGTATAGATATTCATTTTACTTGTTATCTAAAATAATATAATATATTTGAACATAATTTATTGGATAAGTGGGCAGTGCTGGGAGTGCAACTTTATATGTATGAAGGTGAGGATTAATAGGTCATATGGAAATCTAAAATGAGGGAAAACCATGTTAAGTTTAGACAGAAAAGGCCATTAAATGAAAGAGATCTATAAGCAAAGGCTGGAAAAAATGTATCAAGGTATATGAGCTAAATATGAAAGGGTGGCAGTGTTAGAGTTCTGAAGAATCATCTGAAATTAAATTATCAGCTAAAAGGCTTTATAGCATATAAGATTAAGGCTACAAGCTGGTAACAAACATCACCAGGTAATCTTGGTTTTCACCCCCCCCCCACACCAGTTTCCATTTCACTACCATGCATCTCTTGAGCAAGTCACTTAATCAAACAGTGTCTGTAGAGTGCCTTGAAAACAATGAAAAGTGGCACTTGTGTGTACTCAAAGATTCAAGAGTCAAAGTAAAATTTATTGACATTAGGACTCACATGTATAAGCCTGAGTACAGAAGAAGCATAGGATATAACAAATACAACATTAGGACATATCAAGTAAAGGAATTAGAGACTAGTGACTATGCCCCAAGAACATAAGAAAAAAGCTAACCCCCCCTATGTAGCCATATAATATTGTACAGTAGCAGCATAACAGGTAAGACTGGTTATTGCACATGAACTAAAATGGTCACTCTTTATGTATTATTACATAAAGCAATTAACAGACAATTTCAAATGAATGTACATATATATAACTAAATAAATAAATATTGCACATTCCAAAAAAAAAAAAACACTGCTATTAAGTTAATTTGTGGTGGAGTCACTAGGGCTGATGTCCAAGTTAATAAGTCTCATCACCGTTGGGTAGAAGCTGTTAATGAAACTGGAGGTTCTACAGCGAATACTGCAGTACCTCCTGCCAGATGACAGTTGAGTAGACCAGTCGTGTGCAGTGTGAGGAGTCATTAAGCATTTTGTGGACTCTTTTAAGGCTCCCTGCTGTGAATTGCTCTTGGATTGATGGCAGACTGGTGCCCATGATTTCCTCAACAACTCTCACCACTCTCTGTAGCTTCTTCCTTTCAGCTACTGTACAGTTCCCAAACCAAACAGTGAAGTTACAGGTCAGAATGCTCTCAATTGCTCCTGTGTAGAAGGTGGAGAGAACAGTAAGTGGGAGCTTTTCTCTTCTGAGCCTTCTCAGAAAGTGAAGATGATGTGTCGTTCTGATCAACTGACCAGTGTTCACAGCCCACTGTGAAATGTGTACTCCTAGAAAGTTAATAGTTTTACCGTTTCTGTCTCTTCACCATTAATCTTGAGTGATGAGTGGACAGTTGACCTTTTCCTGAAGTCAGTGATGATTTCCTTTGTTTTATTGATGTTCAGGTCTGGGTTGTTTCCTCACACTAGAACAAAGATGAACTGAGTATCGTAATGATTTAATCATAAGAACAAAGCTTTCAGGTTAAACACCCTTCATCAGTATTAGCTCAATGCACCTACTAGAAAACAATTTATATAAACCTTAATTAAGTCACAGCCAATAAAATTCATCACATATTGTTAAAGAAACACCACAATTTTTTTTTTTTTAAAAAGGAACATATTAAAATATTGCACAAGTCCTAATATATAATAGAATGAATATATAAAAAGTTAATGTAAACAGTTATGTCTTTGTTTTAAAATCAGTTTCAGTGATAGCATTTGATTTAAGCCAGGTAATTTATCTGCAGATAGAAGGAGTATCCATTTATATTCACTCAGTTCTAATTTAGTGTTTATATCGCCCCATCTGTTATTCTTGGTTACATTTCCAATGACTTTAAACATAAAACCATGCTCTAAATTAGTCTCATTTATATGCTTAGCTAAAGCATTTGTCAAGATCTTCCGTCTAATATCAGAGTTGCGTTCGATTATTCTGTCTTTAAGTTTTCTATTTGACTTACCTACATAGAAACATTTACATTTTTTTACACGTAGCCAGGTATACAATATTAATACTATTACAAGTTGCAGCACATTTAAATTCAAATCTTTTTCCAGTTGATGTGTCAACATGATTCACATCTTTATCAATATAAGTGCAGCAGCAACAATTATAACACGGAAAAGTGCCATTTTTTTATCTTAGTTAAATACATATTCCCCTTTATATCTTTATAGCATAATTGTTGTTTCAAATTGGCACTATTTTTATATGCAAACCTAGGTGTAGGATCAATAAATCTCCTTAAATCTGGTAAGAAAGATCTTGACAAATGCTCTAGCTAAGCATATAAATGAAACTAATTTAGAGCATGGTTTTAAGTCATTGGAAATGTAACCAAGAATAACAGATGGGACAATATAAACACTAAATTAGAATTGAGTGACTATAAATGGATACTCCTTCTATCTGCAGATAAATTACCTGGCTTAAATCAAATGCTATCATTAAAACCGATTTTAAAACAAAGACATAACTGTTTACATTAACTTTTTATGTATTCATTCTATTATATATTAGGACTTGTGCAATATTTTAATATGTTCCTTTTAAAAAAAAATTGTGGTGTTTCTTTAACAATATGTGATGAATTTTATTGTCTGTGACTTAATTAAGGTTTATATAAATTGTTTTCTAGTAGGTGCATTGAGCTAATACTGATGAAGGGTGTTTAACCTGAAAGCTTTGTTCTTATGATTAAATCATTACTCTACTCAATTCGTCTTTGTTCTATTGCGTTTTTTGTTTGAACTGTGTTTTACCTAAATCCGTGATTGTCTTGCTTGTTTCCTCACACACCAGTTGATCAGAGAGTTGACCTCGTCTCTGTATGCTCTTTCATCCTCTCCTTTGATGAGGCCCGTGACCATAGTGTTATCTGCAAACTTGATGATATGGTTGGAGCTGTGTTTTGCAGAACAGTCGTGGGTGAGGATGGTGAACAGCAGCAGGCTGAGTACACATCCGTGAGGAACACCGGTGTTGGAATTATGCACACCGAGGTGTTATTTGCTACACATATCCTCTGTGGTCTGTTGATCAAAAAGTCTAAGATCCAGTTACAAAGGTGCTTGTTAATTCCAAGGTTGACTAGCTTATTGATATGTTGCATCGGAACCACAGTAGTAAATGCCAAACTGAAGTCAATGAACAACAGCCTGACACAGTTGTTTTTTCCCTCTAGATGGTCAAGTAAGAGGTACAATGCCACCAATACAGCATTATTACACAGAAAACAAAGAATAAAAGCTTTTCTAGTATGGGAACAGTGTAACATGGATGTTAAAACATATAAATGATATCAGTATTTAGGACATGAGAAAGTATGAGTGCAGTGGAATGATGGGTTTAAGAAAAGTGATGCTTATTATAGGACAAAACAAAGCACTTCAGAAATACAAAGTGTAATGGTATTTTATAGCATATGGTTCACTCTCTTTGAGGAGAGAAAAATATGTCTGAAGGCTTTTGCATCTGTGAAATTTCTAAGCTGGTGAAACAAAACATCCTGCACTGATGTCAGAATGTCTTGTTTAGCCTACTCTTTAATGTATATTGGTAATATTCACTCTCACTAGATCCATATTTGATTGCAGTATAATAAAAAAATTGATATATTAACTATTTTTATACAATTTTCTTATATTTATGTATATTTACTGTACTCTGCTACGAGAGGAGGACAGTGTGACTATTATAACCCTTAACATGGTCATAATCATACTTCTTCACTTTAAATGCATCTATATTCCTTTCAGTAACTTTAACCTCTCTCCTAGCCCAATCCTTCAACCTAATCTTTAACTTGTAAATAGTAGTAGCCTTAAATAAAATCAGATGTAACTGTGACATTACATCCCTAAATCTACATGCCTAACCTGCAGTGTAACTTTTGTCTTTAGCCTAGCTGTCACTGTAAGTGTAGACTGAACCTTAACCATAAGAAACATTTGCAAAAATACTTACCACTAATGCAGAGAGTAACCAAAACTCTGGAATTCAGTTTGAATTAGTCCTTAAATCATGCTACAAACTTAAGCATAATGAAGGACTTTAGTTTGTGACTGTTAAAATAATGAAATTCTGTTTTCATGAGCTGAGCCAGAACACATTCGCCATAGCTGAAAACTGGCTCTCTGATCGGTGCCTGATCTTAAACCCAAACAAACCCAAACTACTACTTTTCTCACCCACCCATAAATCCTCAGCAGTATCCTTTACCATCAAATCTAATAATGCGCCATCATCTCCCAAGACCCCTACACAAAACTCCTAGGAGTAAATGTTGACAACAATCTTAGATTTGACATGCATGTCAATCAAACCATTAAAACCATAAATAAAAAACTTGGTTCACTATACAGGATTAAATATTTCCTAACTCCACCGACTAGAATAGCCATTGCCCGCTCTCATCTTCTCTCTACCCTTCTTTATGCCTCTGCTATGCTTATTAACCTTAATAAATCTGACCTTAGCAAACTTTCCAGCTGCTATAATCACATCACCAGATTTGCCACTGGCACACCCTATAGGACACACCACTGCCTCAGTCTAAAAGACCTCAGATGGTTAGAACTGCCTAGCCTTCTCCAGCTAAACCAGCTAATAGAAGCATATCAAATTCTCAAACAACCAGTCAACACCCCAGCACTGGAAAATACAATCATCCCATACAACAATCTTGGCTCACTCAGCTCATCAAATAGACTGCTTGTCCAAACAGTCAAATCCCATAACTCAGCTGGAAATTCTCTATTTACTAATGCTGTTGGTATAACATGGAACTCCCTCCCTGTCAGCCTTACTCTCGCAACCTCCTTAGCCCAATTCAAGACAAGTTTCAAACTCCACTTCAAATCACACTGGCTATGTCCATGTTCTAGCCCTGATTAGCTCCTTACTCTAAAATTGTGTAATAAAAATGCTCTTGCTCACTCTAGCAGAGTAAAAGACTTCTTGATTTTTATCAGTGGCAACACCAGGGCCTACTAAGTGTGGAATTAAAGAATCAAACTCAGTAGCAGCATGGTGTTTCTTCCAAGGTGCTCCTTTTGTACTGTTTTATGGTCGTTTTTTTGGGTGAGCACTTTATTTCCCGATTTTTCCTATACCTGTTTTGACTGAGTCAGTCTAGAAAAAAGATGCCTTTATCATGATTAATACCATACATAAATATTTATCTGCATGTATGTATACTGGAGCCTCAATAGGATCTATGTATATAAACTAAGTTTATTTCTGCATTTGCTGTAACTGAATAACTAGTTTGCTTGAACAAGTCTGCAAAAAGAAGTTTTCTCTCATAAATAATACTATATGTAATATTTTTCTGAATGTATGTATGCTGGAGCTTTTCTCCCCAGGCCTCCGCTGAAAATGGACATGTGTCTAGTTGAACTATCCCAGTCAACAAATGTAAAATAAATAAATTATGCTAATTAATAAATAATTAAACTAATTTGTAGTAATTGTGATGCAATTCCATTATAATTTCCTCATAATATTAAAGAGACAAATACAGATTCTAAATATAGAATAATGAATAAACAAAACTAGCAGCACTATAAACCTATGTGTTAAAACACTTTTTTACTGTGTGAAAATACCAAATTTCATGTAATCTGTGTTTTGCCAGTAATCGGAATATCTAAAGTTTAGAAATTTACCAAATTTTCCCTAGAAACTGTGAAGTCATTTGCTTTGATCAATGACCATATAATCATATCCCCAGATTCATATCCTACCTTCAGTTTGAACCTTACTGATTCTATTTAATGTTCAGCCTAATCCTAGCTACATCTATACCCTTACCATAGATTTTAATTACAATTCTAACACTAGCTCTACACTAACCACAACTTTAACCATCATTTTAATCTAACCCTCCTCAACACTAAATGTGACCCATGTCTAATGCTATCTACTTCTAATGATGAGTGTAAATCCACACCCTGACTTTAAATGTTAGCCTAACCCTTACCATAGTTCTATCAATGCTAACATAACATTAAGCACAGATCAAGTTGTAAATCTGAATACATTCTTAAACCTAACTCTCTCAATCAAGGACTACACTTGCAGAGAGTCAGTGGGCTCAGGCTATGGCAAGGGATAGGTTCTGGCTTACTGTTGCCTACTACCTTTAGGGTAGTTGGATAGCCAATGAGGGCAGACTTGCCACTTTCAGACATAACATCTTTTCCACATTTACCTATGGCCTCTTGGCATTCAGTGGCACATCAGAATCTATGCTAAGCAATATCAACTAAAATAATGAAAATATCACTGTCCAAAACAATAAATAATGATCAAACTGGATTTATATATCATAAACACACACATGACAATATTAGAAGGATCATTTCTCTTACAGACTATGTTAATAAAGAAAATAAACACTCATAATTAGGTTAGATATAGAGAAAGCCTTTGATTCCCTAAATTGGAACTACTTATTCAAAATTATGGTGTCATCTGATTTTCTTCCTTCCTTTGTTCATCTACTAAAGAATATATATACAAATAATTTAGCGTATGGTAAGCTAGGTCCTTTCACCTCTGAATCTATACATATAACAAAACAAGGATGTCCCATGTCACCAATTCTATTTGCTTTGGCTATTGAAATACTGGCAGATTCAATACGTAACAATACAAAAATCAAAGGAGTAGATGTTTATGAACAATACAATTCTATAGTAGTGCTCTTTGCTGATGATATATTATTAACATTATCCAATACAAAAGAGACATTAGAAGAATTAGATATTTTAATTGACACATTTTACAGGACTTCAAGACTCCATTTCAGTAAATCAAAATCAATTTTTTTAATTTTTTTATTTTTAAATAAAAAAAAAGAATTGAAGACAAAGGGGAATCACATTATAATGAAACACGAATCTACCTTAAAATATCTAGGAATTGAGTTATGCAAGGATAATAATGAATTAGTCTCAAAAAACTGCAATAATATCATCAATACAATTAAAACTCTGTGGAAAAGTGGAACAAAATAATATTAACATTTGAAGATACACTACAGTTAATAAAAATGGTTTTACTACCCAAGATTCTATATATAGCTTTGGCAATACAACTGTTACCAGAAAGGAATATACTCAAGAAATAAACTCATGCCTAATAAAATTTGTATGGTTTCCAAAAGAAACAGAATAGCTTTAATACATCATATCAGACCATGGAAACAGGGAGGATTAAACTTTCCTGATATAGAAACATATATAAAAGCATCAATATCTAAAACAATCTCAGACTGGATAAGTCCAAATTATTCTGCAAACTGGAAAGAATTACTAACTATAATATCAATAAATGAATTTGATTTACAAAATAAAAATTCAAATAACAGATAAAAACAATTTGCCATGGCACATATTATGTATTAGTATGCACTATAACATAACTAAGCCCACTAAAACTCATATGATTAATTATTACATTGACTCATTTAGGACAATTATTAATGCAAATATAGATTTAAAAATCTGGTTTGATCTTTTAACACCATTCATAGTTACAGCTATCCACATAAAATATGCAGAGAAATAATTAATTCCTGGAAACAGAAAGGGTTTGTTTGTTGGTTTCAATGTATCAAAGAACTAAAAGTTCTGGATATGCAAACAATACAAACAACATACAAAATTGCACAAGATTGGTTAACTATGCAAACATATTCACAAGATTTATGCAGAATAATTAATAATTCTTCATTTAAAGAAATACCTAAACGTACAAAATACTTATATGAAATCATATATTATAACATGGGAAATAGCATTTCGAAATTTTACAAGATACTGATAAATTATAAAACAACACCCAAATCCTCATATTGGAATTATATAACAAAAGGACACTCATTACAGCTAACTGAAGAAATTAAATCAAATATTTTATTATCAATAAAACATACATTCTTTACACAATACTGGAAAGTTTATAATTGGAAATGTTTGCACAGAGCATTCTTAACTCCTGATAGAATTATTAAAAATAATTCTTCCACAAAGTGAATATGTTGGAGGTGTGAGCAAATACACAATGCAGATTGGAATCACATTTTTTTCGACTGTGTTAAAATTAAGCCATTTTGGAATGGTATTAAAACATTTTGCAAGCTTTATTTAAAGAATTGTTTAACTTATCTAAAGCTCTAGTATTATTAAATGTGTACAAAGGTCCTCATTTGAATGAGTCAAATATGCATTTAGTATGGACAATACTTGCAATCTTAAGGAAGTGCATAACAAAAAGATGGAAAGCAAACACAATACCGGTTTTGGAAGACTTCTACAGCCTACTGAAGACCACAGCATTGTTGGAAATTAAAATTAAAGAATTAAGGATTCATCTAAAGCCATTTATTAACAAACCATGGAAAAAGCCTTATTATTGATTGATATGTTACAATAACTGAACAGAAATACTCTGATAACTGGATTGTTATACCTATAAAATAATTGTATATATTGAGCTCTGTTATAGTGTCAGGCTGATGTAAATAGTGTACATAGTTATTAAGATGTTATATACAAATACTATGGAATTTATTCAACTGTATTTGAAAAATAAAAGAATTTTGAGAAAAAAAAAGAATTCAGACATCACAGGAAAATGCTTAAAATAATACCGTAGAATAGTTCTGACATAAATATAGAAAACAGTTAGACTAAACTTACTATTTTCTATCTTTTCCTAAGAGCAATCACAGTTCTAAATAAACTTACATATAGAGGGGAAAAGAAGAATCTATGCTAAGCAAACGGGACACTAAAAACAGCAGTTGTTATTTATAGTTCATACTCCATATTTAACTTTCTACTGTCAATTTAACTGTTAGTCACCCTTCTGTCCCCTTTACATGTCAGGTTTTTAACATTTAGTAATGGAAGCAATATCTTAGCCTTGATGCTGTGTATAATATTTATGCAAACCCTTCCATAAAAAACTATAAAACTTCCGTAATCTTATTGCCCTCCTACGTAGAAGGCATATCTTTTGCCAAATGATTTCTGGGATGTCAAATAGCTAAGTCAACAAACATTGCTGGTGATTCACAATATTCAAGCTGCATATTGAATAAATGGAAATCACCCCCGTCCAATTCATTTGAGGCAACTGAACAACATAAAGAAATTTAAGTGCCAACTTAAGACAACATCTCATGGATATTTGGATATGCACCTGTGTGTCCCCGGGTTAGACTCAAAAGGACACATTGCCTATAACCATGTGGATCCCCAAGGTAGACTAAGACTTGGAAATGCATAAAGAATCCAGTACTTAACTCTTCATCGGAGTATCCTAATATCCTATTCCCACATCTCATAATTTCATTTACCGTTCAGACTTCCATTAGTAGCAAACATCTTACCCTGTTCTGTTCTTCTCTTCATACCTCCTCTTTTCTACAAAACCTCTCATACCTTTCAAGGTTTATTAAATGCTACACCCTCTTCTTCATCATGTTATGAACCATTTCCTCTCCTACATTTGGCATAAGAATATAATTACATTAACCAAATAGACAGGGTTTTTATTGTTCTAGCTTAATTATTACAGCATTCTGAAATCCAATATATGAGGTCTGTTCTATCCCACCTACAGTGTGCATCACTTGCTGCATTCAGTTGATTATATTTATGCACTGTGTATACTCTTTGTATGTGACTATTGCAAATATTGTTTTCTTATGTGTCTATGATGTTTTATATGTCTGCAAAATTTCATTTAATTGTGGAGCTTTTCTCCTATTTGATGTTTTCTGGTAAACAAACATGAAATAAATGAATAAATAAAATAAATGTCCGTATTCAGTATATATTCCCATTTCTTTCACATCTTCTTTACTTCCTCTTTTATCATCTCTTTCAGCAGTTTATATAATCTTGAGGTAATTCAAATTGTTACCATGCCTAATTTCTAATACCAGTTTTATTAATAGCAACCAAACCTACTTTCACCCAATTCATCCCTTTTATTTCATCACTTAATGTTGCATAATATAAATATAAACCACTTTATAAATTAAATTGCTTTCTCAGTTCTTCCCAGCTAAGTAATTTATTCCCCTATAATAAGAGATACCAACCTATAATAGTAGTGTAGTATACTGTGGTCTTCATCTACAAGCAACCCTTCCTTTCCTTCAGTCATCTATTCTACTATCAATTATCAGAATGTCTTGATGCCACTCTTTAATTCCCTTTATTGGAATGATTTTGCTTACCCTTTCCCCAATCTTTTACAGAAATGACACTCTCACGTCATCAGGCCTTGTCTCTCAAATCACTTCAACCAAGTCTCTTGTGCCTAACTGCACCACTTTTGTTAATACCATCCTTTTCCAGATGGCATTATGTAGTTGTGTCCTACACCTTGCCTTCACTACCAACTGTATTAAATCTGGATCTCCCAACTCCCCTTGATCCTTAGTTAATATGACTCTATCCCAACATACTTAAGGTTTCAAGTTTATCTTAGTATTGAGCAGCATTTTATCTTCTCCAAGGATGATGCCACAATATGAACAAAAGATGATTGACTTTAATAGCTGGCTTAGTTTCTGGTGTAATTGTAAGGGGATGCAATATTTGTCAGATTGGAAGGAGATGGTCAACAGACCATGCTGCTTTGCCAGGGATAGTCTGCACCTCTCCCCTCTAGCCTTTTGAATATTAGCTAAAACATTGTCTTCCCCCATAGTGCCTTTTTTAAGAAATGCCAAACCGAAAGTACTTCTGACATAGCAAATCAAACCCAAGAAAATCTAAAGGTATTACTGCTTAGTGCTAGGAGTCGAAACAAAAAACTGTACTCACTAGAAGCTCTCTTCACCCTAGAGAATGCTGATGTATGTGCAGTCACTGAGACAATGTTGAAAGCCATGGACAGCACACCAACAGTGCAAGGTTATAATGCCTTCCACTCCTTTAGACCAGCTACTACACAGACAGGGACTAAAGATGGAGATGCCTCTATTTGCATCAAAAATAAATATACCTCAAGGCTGGTCAAACAGGACAATGCACTTGAGCTGCTCCATGTTCAAATCACCACAGGAAAAATCAATATCACTTCCTTAACAGCTATAGGTCCCCCTTTATGACCCAGGAAACCCATATCATGTATTTAAACTTATTAGAAACACCAACCATCCAACCCAATACCATATTCATGGCAGACTTTAATTACCCCACTATTAACTGGGAATCTGACACCTAACGTACAGGCACAGAAATTACTGGATTCTGTAAACACAAACTCTCTGAACTAGATAGTCAATACACCAACCAGGGGTGTAGCCATGCTGGATCTGGTCTTCACTAATATGGGAGAGTGCTGCGCACCCCCTAATATAATGTCAGGTCTATATCATGTTGTTCAACTCAAAAGTTCGAACGTCATATGGTCAACACCATATGATCGAACTTTTAAAAGTTTGAATGTTTCAATGGAGATCTCTGTACTTTGCGGAATGGGATGATTTCCCTTTTCTGCACTGTAGTGCGATCTTGGAGTTAGTATATTTAAAGAGTGGGGGTGTGGGGAGCGCAGCCCCTCACGTGGGGGGTGCAGGAGGGCTTGCCACCCTGCTGAAACTGTTCAGGTAGGTTTTTTCATTGTTTTTTTTTATTATTATATTTTGAACTTTTAAAAGTTCGATCATATGGTGTCGACGATATGAGGCTCGAACTTTTAAAAGTTTGATTATGTAATATAGATACACAATGTCTTCCCTGGTAAGGTTAGACCACAAAAATGTTCTCCTTTGAAGTAAAAATAAAATCTGGACCCCCAGCTAAACCTGGAATATTCAGGAACTACTCTAAGGCTAACCTCCTGCTATTACGTGATAACCTGGCAAAATTTCAAGCCCCCATAAACCCTGAGAACACTGCTACCTATGCAGAACTGTTCACAGAAACCCTTTTGTCATAGGAAAAAACTTCAAAGACCAATACACGTAAGGTTCAGTTAAGGCACTTTAATTTACTTGCAGCAAGGAGACAAAAACATGCAAATACAAGGATTTGTCTAACTAACAGGAAGTACGTTCATTCTTATACTGTTTTACAAGACATGGCCTTCTAAGCTGACGTAATCAAACACAACTTTAAGCATTGTTCTACAGCAGGTGTTACTTCAGATTTTCTGCTGACATGACTAGATTTGAGAGCAACGTTTTAGAAAAATAACCTGGCCTTGGTGACCAATACTTCATTTACAAGTGTCTATTGTAAACTGTTACTTTTCAAGGTACTTTTATAATACAGATACAAGCAAATGCTGATTGCAGTTTATATTTTCAAGCAGGCTTTGTCCTAATTATCTATTACTTCTACAGCTGTGTATGTTCTCATGGAACAGCGGAACTTCCTGTCTGAGTTTCATATAAGCAGTATTGTTCTATTCATTATTTTCCTAACGCAAGCAGAAATCATCTGCTTCTCAGTAAATTTCCAAGGCACAAGCAAGATTTAGCTGACAGTACAAGGTCAAAATGCAACTGCAGTTTGTACAGATTTGTGCAGTATGAAATAGAATAAATGTGTTAACTCTTTTAGGCTCTGAATGCACTAAGCATATTACTAATACACACATTAATACATATTTTTCTAACATTTCCCCCCTATTAATACTTTTATTCTACTTTCGAAAATAAGCAGAAATAGTTTGTTTTCTTCTCCTAACCTCTTCCACTCAGGATTTGCAGTTAAGAGAGTCATTCAGTTTAAACTTATGAAAGCATTTTCAGTCTTTTAACAGCTCTTCAAACTCAGTACTTTGATATAAGGTTTCAGAAACTGACATGTCTATAAGGACTTTAATCAGTCTTTTCATGCAGGGGATACCACAACAAACACATACTCCCAGTAGGAGCATACCTACATAAATGGCAATCAGGATGTTCATTAGGATGGTACCCCACCCCCCAAACCATTTCTGAAAAAAGTCCTTCAGTGGATTTGGGCCTGGTTTGTTCATGGCCAACACTTGCTATATCACCTCAAGATGATTGCCTATCTCGTGTTTATGGTCAGGAATATACAAACAGCATTCTTCTTGGATTAAAGCACACGTACCACCCCTCGCCGCTAGGGTGAAGTTGAGAGCCATGCGGTTTTGGAGCACTACAGTTCTCATAGCATTCAGTTCATCAGTCACCAATTCGAGAGCAGAAAAAGTTGCGTTGTTCATTACTTCAAGAAGTTTCGACAGTTTTCTCAGCTCCCAGACCAGATCAATTTCACTGCTCCATATGCTGGTGATATGCCTGCCCACGATATAACGCTATCACTCAAGTCCATGTGTGTCAGTCCTTTGCCTAGGGAATGATGGTCTTTCCAACGCGCATCGATTCGTCCCACAGGATTCTCAGGTTTCTTGACAACCTCTCAGACATTTCAAATTTTCCCATGAGGCAAAACTGCAGTGTGTCGTATGGCCGGAACCAGGTAACCAAAAAACAACTGCCGGGCCAATTCTCGGGTAACCATTTGTATGCCTTTCTGCCACACACAAAATAACAATCCTCTACTTTATAAGTAACCTTGCTATGAATGTACACTCGCCCTGCATGAAACATTTTTCTATCAATTATAGACAGCTGTTTACAAAGAACAGAATTATGTTTTACTTCATCAAGTGTTTTGTGCATCAATCCAAGAAATTAATCATAGTTTGTATTACAATAAGGATCAACTTTGTTTCCTTTAGTATAACATCTATAAGGAACAGTCACATTGCAATTGCTCCAACCCACCTGAACAGTATCATTTTTATAAAAACACACAGTTCCCTTTTGTGGAACAGACATGTGCAATGCTATTTTATCCTGTGCTGTAATGGTTGAGGTATCATAAATCAAGTTCTCCAAGGTCTCATTGACCCCTAGGGGGGCTGTAGTCATTAATAACCCCCATATGCTGTCGGCAATGCTGTGCAAATCCAGCAATTCGAAACATTGAAAGTCTCAGCATACACATATTTAATTGCCTGGTAAGTGTTAAAGTTTGGATGCCAGTTTATGAGTAAAGCTTCACGTTTATTCAGTTCAGTCTGTGTGGCTGGGAAAAGAAAAGGCCACAGCAAAAAGATTATTGTCACTAGTACAGTTAACAGGATGATTATGCAATAATTCTGAGGAAAGGGTTGTTCTGCATTCCTGTTTCTCCTGGACTCTATCATTTTTTACTCTTGGCATGTGACAAGATTTTTATCTAGTTCAAAGTCTTTAACTAATTTACAGTGCGGCAGGTGGATCCAAGAGGCATGCTCTGCAATCTTGACTGCAGTGGATGTTGACAAAAGCACTTGATATGGACCTTCCCACTTTGGAGATGCCCAGTTTTTCTTTTTGACCACCTTCAGCCAAATCCAAGCTCCTGAGGACAATGCCACTTCTAACGGTCTGGTTCGTTCTTTATCTGAAACAGAATTTAACTGCAACAAATGTTTAGAATTTAATAACTTACACATATACTCTGCTAATGTACCATCAGCTTCCTGGTCTGCGGGTATGAGAGATTTCCACTGAGGTATATAATAAGCCCTTCCAAAGAGCTTTTCAAAAGGAGTCAATCCTTTTGCATTTGGAACAGTTCTCATGCTCAACAGTGCCAGGGGCAGACAGTACATCCAATTTCTCTGTGTTTCTGATATTAACTTCCTTAGCTTACTTTTTAAAATCCCATTATGCCTCTCTACTAGCCCTGCTGACTGAGGGTGATACGCACAATGATTCTTTAAAGAAATTCCAAAATATTTACTTAACTGTTGTATGGTCTGATTCACGAAGTGCGTGCCATTGTCACTGTAGATCCTTTCCGGAATGCCGAATCTAGGGATGATTTCTTTGACAAGGATTTTGGCTACTGTTGTAGCGTCTGGATTTTTAGTCAGAAAGGCTTCTACCCATCTGGAAAACATATCTACAATGAAAAGACAATACTTCTTATTTTCACATTTATTCAACTCTATGAAATCCATACAGATAGTATGAAATGGATACGGTGGTGTAGAGAAACTCCCTTGCTTGGGCTTTAATGCCCCTTGTGCATGATGTTTATTACAGGTGTGACATGAACAGAATTTTTTAGAGTAATTTGAGAAGCCATATGTCTTGAACACTTGGTTCACCAGCTGTACCATCCACCCTGTTGAGACATGGCTCTGCCCATTGCTCAACAAAGCTGCATATCTAAACAAATTAGATGGCAATATCGGTTTCCTTTCTTTAGAGATGTACAGCCCCTTTTCAAGAATTGCTCCTCGTTTTACCCATCTTTGTTTTTCAGCTTTTGTAGTAAGAGTCTGCATTGTTTTTAACACTTCTAAGTCTAAAATCTCAGAGGGTTGTAATTCTTCATTCAAAAGAAATACTTCTGAAGCTGCCTGCTTTGCAGCTGTATCAGCTCTCACATTACCTTTTGAAATCCTATCCTGTTGCTTGGTATGAGCTATGCCTTTACAAATAGCTACTTTCTGAGGTAAATGAACAGATTCTAAAAGATCTAAAATAAATTGTGCATGATTAATCGGTTTGCCAGTAGATGTTATCATTCCTCAATTTTTCTACTGTTGCGCAAAAACATGTACAGTAGAAAAAGCGTACTGGCTGTCAGTAAAAATGTTCACACATTTACCCTTTGCTAAGGTACATGCCCGTGTCAAGGCAATCAATTCTGCTGCTTGTGCAGATAAACTGTGTGGTAAAGATTTTGCTTCTATAATATCTGTGTCAGAAACTACTGCATATCCTACTAGGTTCTGTCCTGCAGGACCCCTTTTGCATGAGCCGTCCACATAGTATGTCACCTCGACATCATCCAAGGGAACATCCGTAAGATCTTTTCTAGGCAGTGTCTTTTGCTCAATCACCTGCAGGCAGCTGTGTGGTGTGCCATCCGCAGGGGTTGGGAGCAATGTAGAAGGGTTCAAAGTTGTATATCATTCAATTGTCATGTGAGGTTGGCTCAACAATATATTCATACAGGAAAAATGCCTAGCAGGGGAAAGATATGCTACCTTTTCTTGCAGTAAAATAATCGTGACTGCATGAGGCACTCTCAATGTGAGAGGGTGGAACAACACTACTGAGGCCGAAGCCTGTACTGCCATTGCAGCTGCAACTACTGCTTGTACACAGTGAGGTAAAGACCGTGCCACTGGGTCCAGTTGTGATGAATAATAAGCAATAGGGCGTTGCTTGTCCCCAAGCTGTTGTGTTAATACTGATGTCATATAACCTTGCTTACAATCTACAGTTTGGAAAAAACGTTTAAGATAGTTTGGTAATCCCAAAACTAGTGAGGACGTTATTAACTGTTTCAGTTTGCAGAAGGCAGATTCTGCTTCTGGTGTCCATTGTAACAAATCCTGTGCTGCCATAGGCTTTTTATAAATCAGGTTAGTCAGTGGTGCAGATTCCAAGGCATAGTCTGGAATCCAACTTCGACAAAAATTAGTCGTACCCAGGAAGGACATCATTTCCTTCTTGATAGTGGGTTTTGTTGCTTGTAAAATCGCTATTTTTCTGTCCTCATCTAATGTCCTACCCTCCTTGGATATTACATATCCTAGGTATTTAACTTGTTTTTTCCAAAGCTGCAGTTTATTTTTGTTTACTTTATGTCCCTCAGCGGCTAAAAATTGTAACAGCGCTATAATGTCTTCTTTACAATCTTGCTGGGTGGGGGACACTAGCAGGATATCATCAACATAAAGCAAAATCTGACTACCTCTTGGTGGGGTAAACCTCGACAAGTTGCTTGCCATTTCTTGTGAGAATATTGTTGGACTTTCACAATACCCCTGTGGTAGTCGCGTATATGTATACCTTTTCCCCTGAAATGTGAATGCAAACCAATACTGGCTGTCAGAGTGTATCGGTATCGAAAAGAATGCATTGCTGATGTCTACCACAGAAAAATATTTCTGTTGAGGTTTTAAATCATTCAACAGGGTGTGTGGGTCTGGCACCATAGGTGCCCTTGGTATTACTGCGTCATTTACAGCTTGTAAATCTTGGACCATATGCCACTCCCTGTTTTCTTTCTTAACAGGAAATAAGGGTGTGTTACATGGTGAATCAGGAGATTCCACCAGCACCCATTCCTTAAGTAAAGCTGCTATAATAGGTTTGATTCCTACCTCTGCATCTTTTCTTAAGGGATACTGTCTTTTTTGTGGTCTAAATGCTGACTTTGGCGTAATAGTAACTGGTCCCACTGTACGAATAAGTCCTACATCTGATTTTCCTGTTGACCAGAGAGTTTCTGATATATTCTGTAAGGCATTCTCTTCCTCCTTCAATAGGAGTGCTAATCAGCTGTCCTTGCAAGACTGCAAGTGTACAGCTGGGTGGGTCTGGGTTATCCAATTCAGCTTCTGCACTTGTATTCCTTGTTCTGACAGTTCTAACTCTGTCTGTTTCTCCCATCTCGTGACTTTTTCTCCCAAGTCTACCCATTTCACATTTTTGTCTTTAGTTAAGCTAACATGTGGTAATCGATTAGATTTGTAGAGTGCAAAGAACTCCTGGGGCAATGAACAGCTGACTACACTGTTCCCTTCTGTGTCCCAGTACAGATTACATAATACCAATCTGTTTGCACGATTTCTAAACAATTCTTGCTCATATTCCTTATCAGGTCCTGGTGTATTATAATAATACAGAGTACAGTGCAACAAATGCTGTTTATCAATGTCAAGAGAGGGGAACTTGCTAATGACTATGTTCATCAACTCCTCAGTCACTGCCCCTGGACCAGTCATAACCAAGTCCTGGCTGTACCAATAAAACATTCCACCCTCCGATTGCACTGCAAAGGTATCAATTTGTCGCTGTGCTTCCATACCCTGCATAGTCGGAACTACTACTATACCAAATAGCTGCATAAGGTCTCTGCACAAGAGGTTTACTGGGCATTTTGCAGAAACAACAATTTTGCTTTTTTGGGTCAATCCTAAAACAGGAGAAGTTATCACAATATTATGGGAGAGGGGCTCCCGATACAGCTGTCCATTAGCTGCTTTCACTAATATGTAATCAGATGACTCTGAGTTCTCTGGCATTTTGGAGGGATATACCAGGGTCCGTGAGGCCCCTGAGTCACACAAAAATGTGACTTTCCTCCCTTCTACCAGGAGTGTAACTTCTGGTTTTGTGTCTGCTAAATAGAGCTCTAAGCTCAATAAAGCCAAATCCAATATTTCATTTTCTTCACTATCCATGGCTTCTTGCACTTCCTCTATGTCTTCTGTCACATTTTCTACTCCCTCTATCATACTCATTTGTCCTTTCTCTGCTACCCCCTTCTAATGATTCCTGACTACCATATAGTCAGTCCTTACCCTCCTTATCTTCTGTGGTTGCCTTCTTATTTTTCTTGCAATCCCTTGCCAAGTGTCCTTTCTTACCGCATTTAAAACATTCACCCCTTTTCTTTCACCCTTCAAAGTCCTCTGATTGTTGATCAGATTGTTTGTTTCCCTGGGCATTTTTCTTGCCCTTTTTCCTGGACTGTACTACATATACTTCTGCTCCATCTTCTACAGAAAATACTTGGGCTTTTTTTTTTCTTTTTGCTATTAAAATGCCTTTTGGCATGCTTAGCATATTCAAGCAATGACTGTAACCTGCTTGTACGATGATCTACCATGTGTTTTGTAATGAAACTGCTTATGGGTGCAATACTGCCTTTCAAAAATGCATTCTTTAACTGCTGCTCATATGGGGAATCATGTGTCTGGTCTTCAGGAACCTGCATTCCACAATGGTTATTAAAACATTCTAACAGTTTGGCATAATACCTGTCAACAGTCTCACCTTCTTGTTGGATGCATTGATTAATGTAAGTCCAGTCTGCCCTGGGTTTCCATTTCTCAGAGATTCGGTCTGTAAGACCTTTCACTCTGTTGTCTAATTCTGCGCTGCTATGTGGGAGGGGCCTGAGTGCAATATCACGGGGATTCCAGTCACCACTAATCATGTGCCAATCTGGTCCCATAATTTGTCTGACTACTTTTTCTACCTCTTCTCCATTTAAATTATAACTCAGCCTCATTCCTTGTAAATCTTCTAAGAACTTTGTAAAATTAACTTTTGGATGGGGAATTCCCTCAGTGGCTTTCCGGATGTCTTCCCGTGTCCAAGGTCTATACACTAGAATAGTTGGGTCCTGTCCTTCTTGCCCTGCCTGAGGATTAGGCACTTCTATAAGTGGGTATATTTCCTCTTCACTCATATATCGTGAATTTCTACCCATTTGATATAACTCAATGTCCCCTTCTGAGTTTCCTGCCCATGTTTGAGACCTGGTCTCGACGGGATCTCTAACAAACGGTTTTGCTTTTGTAGTGTCTCTACTCATAGTGACAGCGGGATATCACAGGGGTGGACTAATTTGTTCACTTGCCTCATATTCTGGTAAGGGAGGCAGAGGGGCTGATGCTATTACTAAATTATTGTCCTCCTTATGTAAAAACATTGCTTTTGAATTAATATTCTTTTGTTCCCTTCGGTTTACTTCCTCAATCCACCTGTGTGCCTGAGGAATTCCTAATTGACGTTGCTTTTTTACCCGACCTTTGGAAACGGTTTTAAGCTGTTTGACAAGTTTGACAAGTGAGGATGTTTCTCATTTTGAGTAATATTTAATATTATCAGCACGCTGTGACTGCATGTATTTCGCATCTTCGGTTAAAGACGGATTTTGGGACCTTTTTGTACAATTATTACCCATTTTGTTCTACCCTTTTAATCGTTACATAACACCTTATTTTTACGTGGTACCATGTTTATTTTTTATAGTCTCTTCAGAATGACTGCCTACCTGCTCTGTTTCCCTGATCTATGACAAGACAGTAATCTTTCTGTCCCTGACTTATAAACAAAGTCTCTAACAGAGTAAATACAGATCTAGTCCCTGATCTAAAACAGAAAAGAAGGTAGATTCACCTTACCTGAGCCTTCGTGATTGATCACCTGGTTCGAGTAAACCCATCCTTCAGTAACAGATCAGAAAGTGGCTGGCCTCTTTTGTACGACAATTCAGTCGGAGGACTTTTCAAATAAGAAGAACCGATGTGGTTTCTTCCCCGTACGGTTTCAAGCCACCAGGCCTGTCTGATCTGAGGTGAAGTGAAGGTTTCTGGCTTGAAGGACCAATCCGTCATAGGAAAAAACTTCAAAGACCAATACACGTAAGGTTCAGTTAAGGCACTTTAATTTACTTGCAGCAAGGAGACAAAAACATGCAAATACAAGGATTTGTCTAACTACTAACAGGAAGTATGTTCATTCTTATACTGTTTTACAAGACATGGCCTTCTAAGCTGACGTAATCAAACACAACTTTAAGCATTGTTCTACAGCAGGTGTTACTTCAGATTTTCTGCTGACATGACTAGATTTGTGAGAAACGTTTTAGAAAAACAACCTGGCCTTGGTGACCAGTACTTCATTTACAAGCGTCTATTGTAAACTGTTACTTTTCAAGGTACTTTTATAATACAGCTACAAGCAAATGCTGATTGCAGTTTATATTTTCAAGCAGGCTTTGTCCTTATTATCTATTACTTCTACAGCTGTGTATGTTCTCATGGCACAGCGGAACTTCCTGTCTAAGTTTCATATAAGCAGTATTGTTCTATTCATTATTTTCCTAACGCAAGCAGAAATCATCTGCTTCTCAGTAAATTTCCAAGGCACAAGCAAGAGTTAGCTGACAGTACAAGGTCAAAAGGCAACTGCAGTTTGTACAGATTTGTGCAGTATGAAATAGAATAAATGTCTTAACTCTTTTAGGCTCTGAATGCACTAAGCATATTACTAATACACACATTAATACATATTTTTCTAACACCTTTACTAGCATGTTAGTAGCTGCATAGAGGCAGCTGTATCCACCAGGAAGAAGTACAGAACTAACTAAAAAAAAAAGCCACCCCTGTGGAATCACAAAATCAGTAGGCTGTATAACAGAAGGAAGAAAATCATGGCAAACAATTGGAGGTGCAGCTCCCAGCAGGATAAAAACACTCTCATCAAACAAAGCAAACATCTAAGAGGACAAATACCATCTACCAAAGCCAAATCTGAGGTGAATTTGGCCTCCCAGGACAAGGACAACCACAAGGCATTTTTAGCTAAGTCTGCAACCTGAAAGGCAATACACAATTGTGTGCAGAGCTCATTGTAAATGGAGCCACCTATACTGAGCCAGAAGAAGTAAACCTACTGGCAAATAAATTCAGCTCCAAACTTACCCCCTCTCTCCCTCAACCTTCCCTCAGTAAATACCATCAAATATAACTCCCCCTGCTTTCACTAGGGAACAGGTCCTTAATGCTCTCGCTAAGGCCAACAACACTGTATTAATAGGCCCAGACAATATCCCAGGATGCCTCCTAAATAGCATGAAACATGACCTATCATCACCTCTGGAATTGCTATTTAACTATAGCCTCCAAACAGACTTCATGCCTCATGAATGGAGAACAGCAACAGTCATCCCCCTGCACAAAGGTGGGCCATCTACAGACCCATATGTCTAACTAGTCTTATATGTAAAGCCATGGAAAGAATTATCATGGAAATGATCAACAGAGCTATAGTAAACCTGTGGACACTGAACCCAACCCAGTTTGGTTTTGTCAAGGGCAGATCATGCCTACTCAACCTTGGGGACTTCTTTGAGAAGGTCACCAAAGCAATGGATTGAGGCAAAATGGTTCACACTGCCTACCTTGACCTGGCCAAGGTATTTGACACAATGCCCAATCAAACATTGTTGACAAACTCAAGAGGTTAGGTACAAACTCGTATGTCACTCGGTGGATAGCCAGCTGGCTCACAGACAGGACCCAGGAAGTTAGAATTGAGGACCTTACCACTACAAAGAGGCCAGTCACAAGTGGAGTCCCTCGGGGATCAGTTCTTGGACTGCTCCTTTTTGGCATTTACTTCTTTGAAGTCACGGCCAATGTCAGTGGTCTCTGGCTGACTAAATTTGCAGATGATTGCAAATTAGGAGATGGCATTGAATCCCACACTGACACAAATGTTCTCCAGGAGGGGCTGAAACAGACAAATAAATTGTCTCAGAGCCATGGACTAAAACTAAATGCCAAGAAATGCATAATAGTATCATTCGGGAAGTCATCCACCCCTGGTAATTATCATATTGACAACAGACTCCTTAGAGTTGACCCAGTAGTCAGGGACTTAGGGACACACAAAGATAGTAATCTAGCGTTTGACCATTTCATGTCTACAGTAGTGAGGAAATCATTCTATGTTGCACAACTTATAAACAAAGGCATGGCATCTAAGTCCAAGGAAGTCATTGTTCCACTGTATTTGGCATTCATCAGACCTGTCATTGAGTACAGTTCCCCCTCTGGTATGTACCTAACCAGACATATCCAACAATTTGAATGTCCACAGAAGTTCCTCACTAAAAGATTACAGGGCTTAAGTAAAATGTCCTATGTAGACTGCCTGACTGCTCTATCCCAGTATTCTGTCTCCTACAGGCTTTTGAAGGGAGATCTATATCTGACATACAGGGCATTGTCAGACTCCACTCTGATGGACCTCCTGCATATCCACAAAACAAGCAGCAGCAGAATTATCCATTCTAAAGAATTAAATCTTGCTATAATATAAATAGGACCTGCTGGACAGACAAGTATGTATCCCAGTGACTACCCTGTCTATGGAACAGACTCTCCATCCACATGAAGCAAGAGTTTCTCCCTAACCCAATTCAAGTTCAACATGGACAATTGGATGGGGAACAGGAAATTCATCCCTGGCTTGGCATCTATATCTCTAATGGACACAGACCACCTGTAAATGGTTCATCTCCCAAGCCCTTGCTTTACTTATCAAGGGTATCAGAACTTGTCAGAAGTTTGGGATGCATGGCTAGACTTAAAAAGGTCCTTGTGGTCATTAGCCTAGTAAACACCTACAAACCCATACAAAATCACTGATTCATCTTGTTTTATCTCTACCAGTATTGAGTTAGCTGGGGGAATCCAAAATGATTGAGATAGGTAAAGTAAGTGTGAGACATCGCATACTAATTCAACACCTGTCTTCACTTGTCTATCTTCAGGTTAAGGCACTGTCATTTTGGTAACTTCACATGTATCATTTCCCCAGTTTTATATCATGATGCATGGATTTTTCAAAACCACAAATTAGCAAAATTCCTAAATATCTAATTTTCCCTCCACAGATCAAGGGTAATATTTCATTAACTCCTCCTTATTAGTTAAATTGATACACACCATCATAATTTTTTTGTTTATTTTGCAACCTGCTACTTCCCCAAATTTCCTTAATAATGCGAAGAGTATTCCCAGACCCTCATGAGGCTCAACCATATTAAGAAATGTATCATCCACATATAATTCCAGTTTCAACTATCTATCTCCCCACCTGTAACCATCTACCTCGGAACATCTCACTTTTTTAGCCAAAAGTTCAAAGTACTGTATATTGTAAGTTGCAGTAGGGATAAGAGATAACACTGTCTCTTTCATCTGGAAAACTTAACAGGTCCTGGTAATTCCCCTGATAATTTTATCTGTACCTCTGCATCTTGGTAAATCCCCTTAATTAAATATATAAGATTTGTGGGAAGCCCATAGCCTCAAGAACCGGAACAAACCCAATCTATCTTGTTAAAAGCTTTCTTTGCATCCAAGGAAATTTCTTTCTTTTCCCTGACTGAAATTATCAAATAGTTCATCTTTGTTGTATAACCCCACATTAATCTAATTCTATTAACTCAGGCATAATTACAGTTAATCTTTTTGAAAGTATGTTCATAAACACTTTATAATTATGATTTTAAAATGGTAACTGGATAGTATAAGGTGTCCATTCCATCCTTTAAAAGCTCTGCTATCACTCGCTTTTTTCAAGAATCAGAGACAGACTGAGACCTTAATACCTCACTGAATACTTTTATCAAGACTTAAATTATCCCCCCGCCACCAAACACCAAATCTCTACCAACATACCATGTATCTCTATCAATTTGTTCTTCTTTTGCTTGTGAATGGCCTCCTTAATCTCTTCAACTATTATTTCTGCTATCAATATTTCCCATTCTCAGTGAAAATCATTGGAGTTGAAATTCTGTCTAAATATTTTGTCCTGTCCTCCCTGTCAGCTGTTTGTTTATCCCCTCTATATAATTTTTATAGTCACCTTGGAAGACTCTTAATATTTCTATGGAAGTATCCAATGGTTTAGCCTTCCCTTCCATTTTAATCTCATACAGCATTCCCTCCATTTTCTGCTGTTGCAATCCGGCTGCCACAGCACTGACTGACGATGAAGAGGTTATATAATAAAGCTTCTGTATATCTATGCTTTGAACTAGTATTCTCTCATCCTCCATTTTATGTATTTCATATTTCAGCTTCTTTATCTGCTCTTTCCTCTCCAGGTCCCAGTGCTCTGTCCTAAGCTGCAGAAATCTAAGTTTCTGCATTTTTCCCCTCTCTGGTTTACTTTTTTCTCTTCTCATCCATTCCATCAACTGAGTTTCAGTGTTCAAGTCTTCCTTAATGTTTTCCTATTCATCAATCATGGGTGAGTAAAAAAAAGAGTTTCAGATATTATCTCATTCATACCTTCAATCAAACCTACCAAAGTTTTCTGGATTCTGTTAAGAAAATCTTCCTTACAAAGTTTGTATCCGGAGAACCTTCATTGCCTCCTCTGATTTCTCACTATCAGTTTGATTAGCATCTGATCATAGTGTAATGTTGGCCCTATTTCCACTTTTGCTGCCATGACTGGATGTTAATCTTTTGACAAACATTTTGTCAACACCTAATATTAGTTGCCATTTTGGACTAAAATGAGTAATCCTGAGTACCCCTGTCTCTCTGCATTTCAGCCAGACATTTGATAAGCCAATACTTTTTATAGTGTCTGATACATATTTTCTTGTTAGTTAATCTGTTCATCCCTCTTCTTATTTCACTATCACCATCTTGAAAGTTCATATTCCAATATCCTGTCAGTAAATTAATCTTCCCTGAAACTGAATCACCTTAAGAAAAAGTGTTTTGACTACTCTAAATCTAGACTTTGGGGAATATACATGGAAATCAGGGTTATTCTAACTTCAAAAAACAAGTAATCTCTGTGGTATCCCCGAAGTCTCAAAACAACCCACTAAAGTGTAGTGGTTCTAAAAACAAAACAGTGTAAGAAACTTCTCTGTGTGGAAGATTTTCAGTCCATATATTTCTAGTTAATCACTGTATATTAATCAGATCAGACAATAGTAGTAGAAGTAGCGAACGTAAACTTGTCAAGTCAAAAAGTAATAATAGAAAATATATAATTCTACAGCATTACTAAGTATTCGAAAGTAATCCAAGCAAGGCAGTCTGTTTCCAGTCGAAAATCCTTTAATAAGTACACGGACAAGCGATCCAAGTAAAACAAAAATAGAGTAATAATTTCCTCACAAGCTTTTTAAATATATATATATACTTTTTATCAGGCATGGGAGTGGTTTATTGTGCTGTAAAACAAAGTGTTATTGGTACACATGTTAAATTCACATCCCTTCCCCCATCAGTGTGACATTCGAGCTGGTCCTGCCCTACCTAGTAGCTGTCATAATAATATATAGCCTTAATGTACTTTAATGGTACATCTTATTTAACCAAATTATTAAGTAGATTATTAAGTCTGTGATTTTATACAAGGCAATATACTACATGGCTGGAAATATATCAACCTTAGTTCATTTTGCGATCAAAAATTATATATAAATATATACATATACATTTTGCATGTAAAAATCAGTTTCTATTTTCATAACCTATTGTTAACAAAGATCGGTTTCGTCCTTCTAGACTTCTTCAGGTCTGTGTACAAGAACCCTAAAAACCTATATAACTGTATAATTAGTTAGTATTGTTATTACCATCATTTTGAATAAAGTGGAAAAAAGAGAACCAGAAAAAAATTAAAATAAAAATATATATATATATATGATGATGGAAACAAAATATACACTTAAATTTCAAATGATTTAAAATGGTATTTAAAACCAATTTGTAGAAAAAAATAAAATAAAATACAATTAGTCATGTAAGCAATGTGGCAATTTTCTAAGTTCCAGTGCACTTTTAATTGAACAGTAGTAGTTTAGTCCAGGCTTTCTAACAGAGTTCAGCTTTAATTGCCACATGAGTTCATGTTTCTCCAGAATATTCGGGATGTCTCCTTCAAGATCACCCATGTCTATGCGATCCAGGATCTGGAATTTAAAACCTGTGTGCCTTTTATGAAGAGAAAGGTGTTTGGCTAGTGCATTATTTTTACATCCAGAGCGGATTTCTGACAGATGACATGAAATCCTTCGCTTGAGTTTATTTACAGTCTTGCCCACATAGAATGTATCACATTCATTGCACTGTGCCCTGTAAATTACTTTTTTAGTGTTACAGTCACCCCCTGCACTGGTTTTAATGATCTTCTTTAAATAAGGGCAATAAAAACTATCACCTTGTTGTATAAATATACAAAATGTACAATTAGTTTCACATCTTTTAGTGCTTTTCTGACATGGTCTAGGTTTAAATTCAACAAAACTTCTAATATTCCTGGCCTTCCTATAAACAAATGATGGGGATTCACCTAAGATGTTAATCAGAAAAGGGTTTCCTGTGACAATGTCCCAGTTTTCTTCAATAATATTTTTGATACTGTGATAATCCAAAGTATATGTCAGGATGCAGCTATTTTTGCATTTGTTATTCTCTGTGGGAATACTTAACATTTTTCTACTGAGGCGATCTTTGTTAACAATAGGTTATGAAAATAGAAACTGATTTTTACATGCAAAATGTATATGTATATATTTATATATATAATTTTTGATCGCAAAATGAACTAAGGTTGATATATTTCCAGCCATGTAGTATATTGCCTTGTATAAAATCACAGACTTAATAATCTACTTAATAATTTGGTTAAATAAGATGTACCATTAAAGTACATTAGGGCTATATATTATTATGACAGCTACTAGGTAGGGCAGGACCAGCTTGAATGTCACACTGATGGGGAAGGGATGTGAATTTAACATGTGTACCAATAACAATTTGTTTTACAGCACAATAAACCACTCCCATGCCTGATAAAAAGTATATATATATTTAGAAAGCTTGTGAGGAAATTATTACTCTATTTTTGTTTTACTTGGATTGCTTGTCTGTGTACTTAATAAAGGATTTTCGACTGGAAACAGGCTGCCTGCCTTGCTTGGATTACTTTCGAATACTTATTAATGCTGTAGAATTATATATTTTCTATTATTACTTTTTGACTTGACGAGTTTACGTTTGCTACTTCTACTACTATTGTCTGATCTGATTAATATTCAGTGATTAACTAGAAATATATGGACTGAAAATCTTCCACACAGAGAAGTTTCTTACACTGTTTTGGTTATTCTAACTTCCATACACCTTCCACATGATCCAACCAAAATTCTTCTTCATCTTCTAAGCTTCCTTCCTGTCATTAACAATGATTGTTCCACAGATATCAGTATCCCTTTTTTTCTAGCCCCTTTGTTGTATATTTGAGACAATACCCTGATAATATTCATACCCTTGTTGAGCCTCATGAGGGTCTGGGAATACTTTTTGCATTATTAAGGAAATTTGGGGAAGTAGCCAGTTACTTTTTCTGAGATATATTCTTATGTTCCCCAACATCTAAACAGGTTTCCTGCAAAATTGCTGTCCTCACACTTTCCTGTCTTAATATCTGAATGAACTGCTCTCTTTTAATCAGATTCTTCTTCTTCTTTCGGCTTTTCCCGGTTAGAGGTCGCCACGGTGGATCACCTGTCCGCTCATGATTGGCAGTGAAGTTTTTATGGTGTCAAGTTGCCAGCCCTGCGCCCAACCTTCCACAGAAGACACACACACACACACACTCATGCCTAGGGCCAATTTAGAGTGTCCAGTCCACCTACAGCATGTCTTTGGGATGTTGGAGGAAACCGAAGAACCCGGGGGAAACCCACACAACCACAGGGAGGACATGCAGACTCAGCACAGAAGGCACCCCAGACAAGGATCAAACCAGAGAATCTCTTGCTGTGAGGTGGAAACGCTAACCACCGTGGCCACCCTGCTCTCTTTTAATCAGATTAATTTAACCAATTGCATTCCATTATACTGTTCTTATTGTTTCCTACATGTTTATTTTAGATGTATTAATCTTTCTTTTCCACATTATCTGTATTTCTTGAACCCTCATTTTCTGTTCTTGTCCTCCACTAATTACACAATTTCTATTGCTGGCTACTATTTTCACTTTCCCCCACTAATATCAATGTCAAATTCTAAACATAAGTACATAATAGGGGATAATCTCTCTGCTTGAGTACCCTCTTTCTTAGAAAATAACCTTTCTATTTGAGTATCCTCTTTCTTAGGAAACTTTTAACTGGCATAGAAAGATTATTGCAACCTTGGGATTATGTTGATGCCCAATCTCCCTTGAATGGTCTATACCATTGCTTCAGAGCTATGACATATCCCCCCCCCCCCCGCCCATTAGTGTGGAAACTTAAATAACCTTTATATTTAGAGATCACGCTCTTTTTCACTTACACATTATTGTTAAGATTCATCAATCACACATTCAGCTCTCATTCAAATCTGCAGAGTAAACAAAATAATTTCATAATAGCAATTAACATCTTATTATACATGTCCTTTGATCAATGTAATGTTTATCTCAGTGTGCTGTAAAGTTTTTTTATCTCAAGTCAGTCATGCTTGCCAACAGCCCTTTGACTTTTATGAGGTGGACAGTGAGTTTCAGGGCAAGTCTCATTCTCTTCTGCAACAGTTAGACGCTCTAGACAAATGACAGCCCACTTTTACTTATCTGGACACACCCTCTACCTTTTTAATTGTTGTTATCTCCCGACTCCACTCAGTATGTAAGGACTGCATTATCTCTGCTCTGTTTCTCAATGTATTTATATTTCCTAAACAACAGAAACACAGTGTCAGTGCTCAAGGTCTCAGCTCATGGCACTTGCTACTCATCCTTTTGTCCTGTCCTTTGTTGTATATGATTTTCTGCTATTTGATCAATCCTTCAGTCATCCTGTGGTTCTTTTAACACCTCTTCAGTTGAATAAATGGTATTAATACCCTGAAGAAAAAAAATCTTGATGGTTGTAGGATATGCCAAGTTGAATATGTGCTCCTTTAGCCTGCAAAGCCTCTACAAAAGAGCAAAAGCCATTTGTCTGTGTCATGCTGGAGCAGAACAGTCCTGATCTACAAAACATCTAGAGTCACCACAGGTGAGATGTAATTCATGCTTCCATAACTGTGAGAGAATTCTGTCTTTCAAGAGATATATGGCAAACTGAACTAGAATCACTTTCAGTGTGCATGTAAAAGCAGCCTAGTCAATTCCATGCTGCTCTGTGGGCATGTTCAATGGCGATTTCCTCTTTAGGACTCAGGGACTAGGTTGCAAGCTGCTTCTGTATAAAACTTGTGTGGTCCTTACCTTCCATATCCTGCTAATTCTAATATTCTTTCTCCTCGGTCTACCTTTATTAGCTTCAATAGCTACTTTCATTGTCTGTGTTTTAGCTTCCATTTCTGCTATTTTAGCTTTTAACAGTTTGTTTTGTTTTCATCATTTTTATTATTTTTATTTTATCTTATTTATTCCCTGTTAACTGGGAAAGTCCTTCTGAGTCAGTGGTCTATTTTCAGTGGAGGCCTGAGAAGAAAAGCTCTACACATATTCAAAAACATTTAAACAGTAGTTGAGTAATTATATACAAGGGGAGAAAGCCTCACAACAAATTAAATATTTTACAATGAGATGGAGAGAAAGGCTCCACAAAAACATTCATAAAACCATTTCACAGTAGCTGAATAGTAGAAAAAATCCTCACGACAGATAAAAACACAAACAGATTCAAATACATTTACAAAAATACTAAGAATACAATACATACTGCAAGTAGAAGGACACACCGCAAAAGTGGATAGCCTGTATTGAGCTAACTAATATATAGTTATTCAAAACATTGACTATATTTCTAATAATGTATGGAGGTGGAAAATAATAAGAGTATTCTGTTGCCAAAATAGACAGAGGAATAGAATGAAATGAGTTGTAATGAGCAGGATGGAAAATTAAGTACCTGGAGAGGGAGAGTTGATTATCATTAGAAAGATGCAAATGCTATGAAGGACACGAGAGAGGAAATTAAATAGTACTAAGTGTTGGCTTAAAAAGTAGAAGAGCATACATTAGTAGTATGGTGTTGTGAGAATGTCTTTTGATGTTAGGCCATTACTACCTGCTAAGATATGGAGGTGTTGGTGAATTTAGATTGAGAAAGGCATAGTTATAGTGAGTAGGTAGTCATGCATCTGTTTTAAGGGTTGTACATGTACAGTTCCAGGTGTCAGATATTTTTTAGGCTGGTCTTCAAATTGGAAAGTTTGATAATATGTTTAAGATTTAAGGGGCTAGAGTTGCAGGAGTGGGCTACATAGCTGGAATACAGAGAGTTTCCTGCTGACAGGTGTGATTTGTCTGTAGTGAGGAGCATTTTGTTTACAGATTGAAGTGGCCTAGCAGGGGTGTGTGTGCAATACATCTAGTGGGGCTTTACTTTGTTTTGGTTTGTATATTAATTTGGGGACTAGGAATATAAATTTAGGTAATCCAAGCCAATCAAGCTGTTTTGGGGCTAAGCTGATGAGTTAGTGGCAAATTTTGCTATTTTATTGTAGCACTGATTTAGTTTATTTTGGGTAGAAGCTTGAAGGTTAAGCAGTACTGGGGAACCATATAGTAAAGTGGGGAATAGGACTGTAGAGGCCAGGAGTTTCCTGGATGAATAAGTTAAGTATTTTTTGTTCTATAGAGTAACACTGAGTTTGGTGAGTTTTTTTGATAGCCTGTTGCACATGTAAGTCATATTTCAGGTTATCATCAATTGTCATGCCCGGTAGCTTGGTATGGGGGATGACTTTCACAGGGGTGTTATCAGACACTGTTACTGAGAAATTTTGTCTGAAGTGTGTAAGGACTTTTGGAAGGAATACCAGCAGCTTTTTTTTGATTCAGTAGAAGCTGAAAGTTACTGAGCCAGCTTTGAACTAATGAAAATTACTCTTGGGTGAGGTGTTGTAGAGCAATTATGTTACTAACATAATAGATTAATGTGGAATCATCAGCATATTATATGAGGGATGCTTAACATCTGGCAAATTGTAGGTTGTTGGTAAATATATTGAAAAGCAGTGGCCCTGGTGTACAACCTTGGGGATCACCTGTTTTGATGTACAAGAAGGATAAGTAAGAATTAATCCATTTAACAGACTACAGTCTGTTGGAAAGGTAGCTGGAGAACCAGTTCATGGAAAAGTTTGATAGGCCAGGTAGTGAGAGTTGTTTTAGAAGAAGGCTATGGGAAATGGTATCAAAGGTCTTCAAAATATCCAGAAACATGTTCTGCAAGTGTTCATTTACAGCCTCTACCACTTCATTAATTACTTTGTTTCTTTCATATAATCCCCCAATCTAGTATTTACTTTCTTTAACTGTAAAAAGACATCATTCAGAATTACTTCCTCTATCTTCCATTTTTCTCTGGATTGTTTGCCATGGACAGTAAAGGTTCTCCACAAAGGTTCTTCTAGAGAATCCTCACAGTTTTTCATTTTTTAGTTTTTTTCCAACATGGATTAACTTATCAAGACAGCTCCTACTGTCTTTCCTTCTTAGCTCCTTCTTACTTAACTATGTTTCTTCACTTCAACCATCTCTATTAACTTTTATATTAACACTATCAGGATGAGTGTGATGGAGACTGTGCTCATCTCATTTGGAATATACCAGAAGTCCTCACTCTCTCTCATTTTCTCATTTGCCTTTTAATATTATCAGTAGTAGTTGTAGGTTAGGGTCATTACTATGTAAGAAATTGTTAATTATGAGTTATGTTCCTTTGTGTTTTTTTATTATATATTTATTATATATTAGTTTAACATGGGTTAAAGCTGTTATTGAAAGATGATATGATGAATCCAGTTGGTTGACAAAGAACTTATTAAAAATTAAAACTGAGTTATTCCAGTGACTAAGCGTGTTCGAGTTTGTTTTTTAGTACCTTCAAAGAAGAGGAATTAACATCTGAGGTTTTCGACTGTTTATTACTGTTGCTTAATAGCCAGTACGTAAAAATCTACTGCCAATCATTAGCAGACCGGAGTTCCGCTGTGGCGACCCCTAACCGGGAAAAGCCGAAAGACACAAACAAACAGACACAAACATTACTGTTGCTTAATACTGTAAGATTTAAATGTTTTTGTTTTTCATTTTTCATGACTAACAAGGAAATGAAGTCAGTCCTCTACCTTAATGTTGGGGGCAGCTATCTCCTCACATTGTTGTTGTGGTTTATGTACGTGTACATCCTGTGACTCACTTTTTGGGATATACGGGGTCCCTGGCTGTGAAGTGGATTTACCAGAGCCACTGGTGATCTTTGTCGTTTGATTTGAGCATTTGTCTTTTCAAACTTTGTCATTTACTCTTTTTGTGTATCCCCTGCCCTGTGTTTACTTTGTTTCTATTCATTCTGATTTGCTGCTTGTCAGTTTTTAGAACATCTCATTTGGCACACCCGATATTTTTATGTGGTTCCCTTCAACAGCCACTTAAACTTTCTGCACCTCATTTACATCATGCCTTTGATAATCTATTCTGCACTCAGCATCCCTCACACTTCCTTATTTACACTGCTCAAATGTGTTTGCTGTCTTACACATTACTCAACTTCTGTCTTCATTGCTGTAATCTCTGTACATCTTTGTCTCATAAATCCAACTTTTCCTGTCATAGAATTAAATCTCAGTCTGTACTTCTGGCTTCACAAGATAAACACTTGCCCTATGTTCCAGTTTAACCATTCTTTATCATATCAGTCTTTTTTGTATTGCAACCAATAACTTACATTATAAACTCCCTTAATTTATGTTTGCTTCACGTACCTTTAAATGGTAGTGCTACATTTAACTGTCACGTTTGATAACTTGACATATAATTGCTGCTTTGTGTGACCTGTGTCACCTGCTGATACATTATTTGCCCAATATTGTATGTCAAGTATTTTGTATGTTAAGAATAAAGCAGTTGATGACTTAAACCTGGCTTAGGTGATAATAATCAAGAATGACCTCAGCCCATTCATTTTTGAATATCTTGCAAACATGATTCAGAAACATGCCTAATGAGGCCATTTAATAGATAACGTGGTAATGCCAAGTAGTGAAATATAGTTCTAAGTTAATTAAGAAGGTGGCATTTAGCACCTCAACTATTAACTAACTAAACAATCTGTCTTCATAAATGACATTACTAGTAAACACAGGTGTGTGCCACAGCTATGGTTACAGAATTCACAAATAGCAACAGTGTGCACTTAACATGCATACAAGTATGCATGTGCACAGGTGTAATTTCACAATGCTATAAGAATTGCTGACAGCCATAATATGTGGCACTAGCACCAGCAGTGTCTGTTCCAGCTTTATTAATTTAAAATAGTACACAATGGGAGCATGCGAAAGCTTGAAAAGGGAAGAATAAGTAAAGGAACATTTAGAAGGACACAGTGAAGGAAGTTATGAAAGAGGGGGAAGAAGTGTACACTTTTTTTTTTAAGGACAGATGCCGTTTTTCATTTTTTTCAAGATGGGGAAAGATGTAAGGGGAAGGTGGGAAAAAGGAAGATGGTATAGGGATGGAAACAGGGCCAGACAAACAAACAAAACATAGATAAAGGCAAAGAGGGGAGGCACTGACACAAAGTGGGGGAGAAAATGGTAAGTCACATACTGACAGAAGGAGTTCAAATGGTGATTAGGAGAATTGGACTACACAGAGGGGAGGGGACATACACAGAAGGGAACACCATGACTGGGTTACAGCTGCCTTTTCCATCACTTATGGCAGAACTTAGACAGACAGACAGGTGTCAATCCTCTCTGTGACACCCCACCCTGCAGAATACTGCTTCAGCTGGCACATTGGGTAGTGCTAGGCAGTCACATGACTCTTTTAGCATACGGTATCCTCCGTGCAGCTAATGTGGACATCAAGCATCCAGTCCACAAACTCTGGCATCTCCTCCAACTCCTGCCAGGTAACATAATGGGATGTACCCAAGCTGTCACCAGCTGGTGTGATAACAACCTCTAGTGGTGGTCTACTGCCTCAGGCCACCAAGGAATATTTCAGGTTTCTCTCTGCTGCATGACCTACATCACCCAATGGAGAGGCAGGCCTGAAAGTGGATGAAAAGCTGGCAGGGCAAGACAATAAAAAAGGTACTGCTATCACATCACAGGCACACCTGTGTCTGACACTGCCTAAAATAATAACACAAATGTAGAAAACTGTAACAGCAAACACCAAGTAAAAATAATAATGATGGAAGGTGAGAAAGAGAGATAAAAAACAAAAGCATTAGTATCATGTATGTGTCTGACTATCAGCCATACAACTAGCAAAAGAAGAACTAAACATCTGACTGGTATTTAATAATGACAGAGATCATATTTATGAGAAAGCATAGAATGGGGTGTTTTCCTGTTGGAAAATATGCATACAAGGGTACAGGTGCATATTACCAATGACCTCAGGGAGTTATATGTAACACTTGTGTCAGTAATGTACTGTTGGACATCAGAAGCCATGGAAGGTGTGTGTGGGCATGTCCATATGGGTACACTGTGTGGGACAGGGACAGGGACAAAGAAAGGTTATGTGTTCATATGTACTGGTACAAACAATGCAGGTGAACATGCTCACCATGCCTATATGTTGAACCAAAGACATTGCCAGTTACATGGCTATCAGTATATGGTAGGCAAGTATTATGATGTAAGCTGGTATGTAGTACAGAGAACAGAGGAACCATAACATCAGAATGCCATTCGTATGTGAGCCAAAAGTGGCACATGCAGGGCATTTGTGGGATGATACAGAGCAAACATGGTGAGACATGTATTTTTCTCATTGTAGTACTATCAAGGCTGTGGCAATGCACAAAGCGCTTTAATGCACCGACAACCTTGGATGTTTGGCACTGCATTGCAGTCAGCATAATGTAAGGGCATGCTGTAGCCGGCATATGTTTGCTATCACATATGCACAGAACACACTAACATGTCCTGTGTCATGTGTGTGTCTCATGTATTTTGCCAACATAAACATAGAGGGATTGTTCATCAATATGCGGTGGTGCTGTATTTGGGTGTTACAGTTTCAACAAAAGAATTATAACAGGGTAATATACTGCTGCTGCTGTGATATCCAATACTTCTCTATAGTATGATAGTAATCTTACTTATCCTTGTATTTAGAGAGTTGCTCCATACGTCTCAGAAAGAGAGGCTGGTATCCCTCTATATGCTCAGGAACTGAAAAACAGTAACAAAAATGTGAAGGATCAGGACTCATATGTCCTGCAAGGGTCTGTGTACTTATGGATAAATACAGTAAAACTGACCTGTTATTCATAATTACTGTATGTTTTAGGAGTGATGTCTCTGATCTCTTCTTCTCATTGTCACAAAAGGACAAGCTGGCACATTCTGAGGTCACTTTATCAGTGCCTGCACTGGTCAGTAGAGTGGTTGATGCAAGTAGCAGCAGTCACCAGCAGGGCAGGTCTGTGCCAGGCCTTCTGCTTATACTGGGGAACATAACAGGAGTCTCACAATAGGTTTTCTCAGTGGTCTATGCACATAAGTTACATTTTTGACTCCTCAGAGTATCATTTGGAATCTCTGCTACCCTCAGTGTCTCATGAAGCCATAGTCACTTAACAGGTCGCAGTTCTGAGTAATACTGTAGCTCATTCACATTGATGCACTTCACTACTGCTGACATGTGATGCACAATATTGTGTACTTAGCATGACACGCTAAGGTACCAGGTGAAGCTTTCACACGAGTATCTCAACAGTGCTGACTTATTAACAGTGCTACATTAACTTCCTGTTTTGTATCAGAAATGTAATGCTTCTTTGGAAGTTATATGCTGTGTGGGTGACACTTGATGTATTGAAATATGTTCCATAGTTTATTACATCATCTTCCACCTCTCACAGAAATGTGGAAGGAATATGAGAATCTGCTTTGGGTCCAGCAGAGAGAAGCCAACAAAAGAGTTAACTGGAATTACCCATGCAGGGATGTAGAGTGATGTTAAAGAATCTACAAAGTTACTGAAATTATTGGCATAAAAGATGGTTAGATCAACATAACCAGAGTTTAAAAACACAGCACATTAAAGGTATGCACAACGGCAAAGTAGAACTGACTGGTGGACGTGCTTGGAGCATGTCATCAGTAAGCTAGTTAATCTTACACATTTCAAACCCTCTGTTAATAAACCAAACTCTCCATTTGTTAGTTTTAAGTTAAATGTCTTTTGCAGAAGCCTTCCTGCCAGCAGCACTTTGCAAAGAAAGAAAGTGAATATTTTGTAACCACTGAACACTCTACTATCAGTACAATTGCCATATTTTTGTATAGGGAAGATGAGACATGCTGGTATGTGGTTAAGCAGAATACTTTGAAATTAAAGAAACATGCTCTTATAAGGAACGTGCTGTGAGCTTTCAGTTGTATCAATTCCTGTTTGGTTTAAATCATACATAAATCATGACTGTAATATGTGAGTGTATATATTTAAAATATTGCAACTCTGGCCTCTGTCAGAGTTCAATATCTATATGATGTGGTCTGATTTCCTCCCATGGTATTGTAAAATCCGAAAGTAAATTTTATGAATCTGGAAAATCTAGTGTTTTGTCTTATTGTTCATATTTACATATAGTAAACGTTGTATAGTGTCATAAGCAATGACAGACAAGCATTTTCATCTTTACTTTGTGAAATAAAGCAACAGCCACAAAAAAATCTCTCTAGCTGGGTTAATTTGCCTGAGAGCTTGAAGTTATGAATCTAGAAGCGTTTCGTATTCCTGACATAAATGTTACTTAAGTGGTATATGTCTGAGGCCTAAGAAGGTACTGTGTGCTAGATTTCTGCATGTTGCAAGGGCAGAAAACTTAAACGTTTGCAGTGAATTTTGAGTTTCATGAAAAAGAAAAAGACAGTATTGCACAGATGAAGCAGAAGTTTAAGAGTTACTGGGAGTTAAAGAAAATCATTAATATATCCACCATTTTTTACAAGGACTCAAGATCCCACAGAGTGTTACTGAATTATTGAATTAAAGACTCAAGTCAGATAATGTGAATTTGTTGAGTTATATGACTCATAAATATGGGTCACAATCAAGTGTGGTATTAGAAATGATCAGATGAAGTACAGGTTGTTAAAGAATCAGGTTTAATGCTAAAGAAAGTGATTGATGTGTGAAGAATGAGTAAAATTAGTTCATCCCATTTAAAATACCTAATAGAACAGTTTGAAGTATATAAAGTTGCCTGTGAGACAGACAGACTGAAATAACTAATAAAAGCATAAAAATGAATATAGAGATCAATGTGACATAAAATATGAAAAAAATGTCGTTAGTATTTGTTGCATGAGGTACAGCTTTAACTATATCAAAAGAAATAGCCAGTGATTACTCAAGGGCATATGGAAAGGGACATCAGTTTGCTAATTATGTAAATGATATAAATGGATTTTCAATTACAAAGACTGCTTGTAGTAAAACAAAGTCATGGAAATGAATTGTCTGTGGATATGATTTATACTGAGAATGTACACAGATGTATTAATGCCCAGTAAAAGGGAACAGAAAATATACAACCAGAGAACCAGTCAGAAATCTCAGCAGAAAAGCACAAAACTAATAAAGTACAGTGTTTAGAATAGACTTAGGTTTAAAATGCAATGTATTATCTGCTTAAATTTGTAAATGCTGAGTTTGGAAGAAGGCAAACATAAGTCACTGATGTTTAAACTGCTCAAACCATTATGTCAGAAAGTGCTTACATGTGAATATAAGAATAAAAATAGAAGGCTAAATTCCAAATAGTAAGTATCAAATAACTGTTTATATTCTGTCATTTGACTTCCTAGAAGCTTGACATTATAAAAATAATTATTGTTTTATAATTACATTAAGAATCTAATCAAAATTTGTAGAATAATGATTTGCTTAAAGAATACAAACATGTATTTTTGCTCCTGGCTGTTTGCCAGCAATTCATCATATTTAAACAGATCCTGCAGCATAGCCAGTAGTACATGTTCCATGGAAAATTTCAGTAGTTCTGATGAGTAAAACTGAGAAGTAGTTGAACCACATGGAGACCATGTGATGAAGAAAACGCTAAAGCCTGCTGTATAGATAAACAGTATAGCTACAGTTGTCAAGTTGAGCTATGGGATTCTAATAAAGCTATTGGAAGACAGACCTCGGGATTCAGCAAGCTCTGCATGGCGTGCAGGAATAGTGCAAGTGCTGCTGGAGGCAATATGGCCCCCGAGAGATCCAGGAACAAGCTCCCAGGACGTGCATGAGTGCTCCTGCACTATTCCTGCATGGACACAGCTCCTGTATGCTAATTACCCCATTTGCAGGTGAAAACCATGCAAATGAGGTGAATTAGTGATCCAGGAAGCTGGCAGCCGTCTGTGCAGGAGTAGTGTAACCTGTAGAAATGTATTCGGCTAGTAACCGAGTACATTTCTGCAAACCACAAAACGGAGCCATGACAGCTACAAATAAAGGGTGTATATAATGTGGAAGGCATGCCAATGGCCAAATATATGGCCACTGGCATGGAAAATAGGTTCAAACTAACAAAAAATAACTTTTATTTTTTTGTCCGATATCGGTCGTTTAAGCGTAGGGTTGCGGCGCGCAAACGGGATCAGCCCGAAAATAAAAAAAAAAAACTTGAAAAAAGCTTTTTAGGCAAAAATCACAATTTTGCCATTATAGTCAATGGCAAGCAAAAGACAACAAGGCCACTGAACAGTGGTTGCTAAGGGGGAAGGCTCAGTGTTAGACTTGTAAACTAGGCATTAGCAGTCAATTCTATGCAAATGAGGGGAATGATACAAATCACAAATTTCACCTCATTGCTAGCCAGCATCCAACCATGTAGGTGCAGGAAAACCATGGTGCAAGCCAAAGAGTTAGCTGACGTTATAGAGGGGTGTGTCAGGCATAGTATAAGCTTATTGGAGCTCTGTGGCTCGGGTTTGCCCTTAGCTTAGCAGAGCTAAAAGGAAGGGGGTATGTCTGAAACTGCCTAGCAGTCTTACATTGCCTAAACGGGTGTGCGCGCCACACACTGGGTTTTAAACAAAAAAAAAAAAAAATTAAACCACGAAATAGCAGCTCTATTCACATCTGAGCACTGGGTTTGCACATCGAGGCCCTGGGCTTAAACAGGAAGGCAATGGGAAGGGGAAACAGCAGTAGGAAGGTAATCAAGGAGAAGTAGCATAGCTGGTAGGTGAAATGTATCAGAATCACCAATTACACAGGCAGCAGCCCATCCCAGCACACTACTGTAAACTATACAAACCTTTCCCTCTGGTTTTTCCCACAAACTCTACACTGTCTATCGTTGTACACAAATGTGGAAATTTTACCTAACAAAAGCAACAAAATGATAGGGGCTGCTTTTGCTCTCATAAATCAACATGTGGAAGAGGCTGAGGGTGGTGAGGATAAGAATGCTGATGACCAACCCACAGTGAGGAGAAGGAGAAGAGTGTACAGACCTAAGGTAATCTACCAGGGGCTGCAGGAGATAGTGGAGTGCTATAGGATGGACAGGGACCTCCTACAGAAAATTGCTGAGCTGTGCCTAGTGGATACCAAGGTATGTGTAGGGTTAAGAATACTAGCCACACGTACCTTCCAAAGGCCAACTGGGGATATCATGGGGATCTCACAGGCATCAGCATCTGGGGTATTCCACCAGTTCCTGGATGCCATGTCAGCACATGCCGGTGAGCACATATATTTCCTCAACACCCATGAGGCGTTAACCACCAATATGCATCTCTTCCACCAAATAGCAAAATACCCTGAGGTAGTGGGTGCTATAGACTGCACGCACATACACATCAAAGCACCACCCCATGAACGGGTTAGAGTCTGCATAAACTGCAAGGGCTTCACCTCCATCAACTGCCAGGTCGTGTGCAATGCCCAGGGCATTATAATGAATGTGTGTGCTGGCATCCCTGGAAGCTATCACGACTCCCACATCTGGCATATGACACAGCTGTACCAGAGATTTGCCAATGGGGACATCCCATATGGCCACCTAGTGGGGGGTGCTGGTTACACACTGGAGCCATGGCTGATGCCAACCATCAGAAACGCACACACACCCGAACAAAAACTCCATAATGAGGCACACGCACAGACCAGAATCATAATAAAGTGTGTGTTTGTGATGCTCAAGTCATGGTTCCAGTGCCTGGATATATCTGGTGGAGCCTTGCAGTACTCACCAGCTACATGTACCCAGATTGTCATTGTGTGTGCCATGCTACACAATATGATCCTGTGGAAACAGCTGCAGCAGGAACAGCATGGGGCAGGGACACACAGCACCCCACCATTGCCAAGGCCAGCACAGGCACAGAGTGACTCAGAGGATGAACAACCTGTGCCTGCCCATGTAGGCAGAAGGAGGCGTGCCCATTATGCCCAGGCCCTAGCAAAGAGGCAACGCATAGCACATACACTGACATGGTAGGAACCCAGGGAATGACACCTCACTCTGACTCGCACATACAGTAAAAGGGATGCCAAACATGACACTACCTGTGCTTGTGCATCTGACATAGTCAGCCCTCCAGCACCATCCTCAATACTGGCACAGCCACATGGTAAGTCACATTCACTATCAATTACTGACTGTAGTAGTATGTTCTGCTACCTGTATCTATGGTATGGATGTGAGCATGTTAGAGAATCGGACGGCTGAATAGGATGGCAGCAGATAGTAGACACTTATATCGGCAACATGAAATCCTTAACAAATACTGGTGTCAACATAATAGGCAGTAGTACTAGACAAGGTGACAGAACCCACTGCAGGACATGTGGTGGGCCAAATGTGTGTCCATGGGGCACACATACACATGCATGTCAGTGAGGCTCACATACCCAACAACAGTCAGCAGGACAGGTGTAGACAAACACAAAGAAAGGCTGTGACAAGGCCTCTGATTGATGGCTATGGAGAACAGCCCCCCTCCAGACCTACACAGACAGACTACAACAGGTCAGGTAGTGGGATGTTAGTTCTGAAGGGTAAGAAGTCTGAAACTGAAATGCAGATCAATAAAACCCAAGAACTGTAGTACACTGATGTGCCTCTAGTCTGCATGATATGTCAGAACACAGAATGAAATGGAGTACCTGAAATAACAGTACAGTCTTAGCAAATGTTTACAGTTGTCAAGTATGCCCCTCCCCCACAATCATATGTAGAAATGTAGCAACATGTACATGTAGGTATAATAACAGTGGAGCACAGATTACCTGAGCTGGCCAAAGTAGCAGGATAGATTGTAGCACGTGTACAATATGCAGGGCTCTGTGTGTTAGGTTGTTGTGTGTTGTATAATGTGTGAAAGTGGTCAGCATGTAGGCATGGAGTGTTGTGTCCTGGTGGCCACTGACCAGTACTGTTGATGACAGGGCCAAGTTCTCACAGTTAAAGTGCCAAGCACAATGCATCCCAGCAAGACACACTCCAGCAGCAATCCATACTAATTGTTCGGATGTAATATCTGTCACCATCTGAAAGATGGACATGCCATGAATGTGGGCCCAGACATACAAACAGTGCACAGGTGGAAGTACACAAGACAGAGAGTGTATAAAATGTTACTGTCAAATGGACACACCTTTGGAATTGTACATACAGGTTAGCAGCACATTAGTTGACTGTGTAGTATGGAATACTGATGTAGTCTGGCCAAACACTGGCAGACCACAAAAGGCACAGGTATGAAATACTGAGAGACTGTTGTTGTCCCTGCACAAGCCAGAATAAGTGGAATGCCCCACATATATCTGTGAGTCAGCTGCAAGTAGCTTTCCCAGCACATATGCACCCAGCTCACCCCACCATCAGCCACAGGTACCTCACAGGTCTTATCCCTGCTGTTGGGAATGAGTACAATATGACCCACACCTCTGTATGGAAATAGCCACAGAAAGCAGCATGCTGAAGAGGTGTCCCATGCAGGTGTGTCCCTAGCTGTAAGCAGCACCCTGCCAGCATCCACACCAATGGATCAGTAAGGACATAAACTATTGACATTAACACCTTGCACACTTACCCTGTCACCCCAGGGGAATATAGTGGCTTGCAGCTTGGGACTGTAGGAGTAACACAATGCACAGGCCTGCTACAGATGGCCTGCATCACTACCAAATGCCCTACAGTCCTCTGTCAAAGGCCTGTGTCTCACCCATACTGCCAATGTATGTTATCTCATGGACTCCCAAATAACAACATAACACAGTCCACAGAACACAAATGCAAGGCCATGTCGACAAATCCCAGTAGCATGTCCACCATGTCCTACTGCATGAATTGTGGACCAACCCCTAAATACTGCTGGGATGAAGTGATAACTAAAGGGATACTTATCAGATAACATTTGCATAATGTTCAGAAGAGGACAGAATAACGGGGGGGGGGGGGTAGAAGCATGGATGCCATGGAGTGTGTGAAGTCTGAAACCCAGATGTGTGCACATACTATCCCTGCCTGCAAACACAGGAATGGGTGGCCACAAACCTGCTCGTAAACCACAATGTGAAGGGGTAATGACCAGAAATATAAGCCCTGCCTCTGGGTAACCTGTGTGAATCTGTACAGCTGTGAGGTATGGCCACAGGAGGATATGGCCATACCATCATGTTGATGGATGTACAAGCATGGGATCCTCAGCCACTACAGTACCAAGGTGCTGAACCATTTACACAGACCCATCAGCAAGTGTCTGCAGCTCTCCTCCTGAATGGCATGATTGTGCAAGAATATGTAGGCTGCAGACCACAATACTGGACACAGCTTCATTCATCTTGTGTTCCCCAGGAAATTACTGCAAGCAAATATTTATACCTGTTAGTAGTTGATGACATAAAACATCACAGTGTAAAACAGTACATATGTCTGAATATCTCTGCTAACACCAAAACCATGTAGCAGAAGCAGCACAGACACAATTAGTTACAATATCACACTATCCTTTGCCCATTGTGACCCCATATTGTCAACCAATCTGCAGATATCCTGCAGAAACAGGTTGCTAGCTGTAGGTGTAGAACACAAATGCCTGTACTGGAGTACAACCTACCTGGAATGGATTCACACATCCAGTACAGAAGGTCATACTGGGCATCCTCCCACACTTACAGAAATGAAGCCCATATCTAGCAACAACAATGGACTATGCATATCTGTCAGTCACAGATGTTTGTGCACACACTCCACATTGCACACCAGTCATGCTTTGCACACACATCGGATAGGAATACACACATATATCCAAGGACAACACACTATAGTAGGCCAAACATACACATACATAGATGTGTGGAAGAGAGTGACGGTGACAAAGAGCTTCCCATCATGAGGCCTGTCCTACCCAGTACACATCCAATTAGCCAATACCACATGATGTACAAATGTATATCACTGTAGACATTTGCTTCTGGTATCCCTCAGCACTATAGTGTCTGTGGTGCTTATGATAACTGTGTAACATGACTGTACAAGTCATTATTCATCTAGCAGTTGCATACACGTTCTTGTTAAATGTAAACCTGTGTGTGACTGAGTGTTGTGTGTGTGCTTCCAGACGAATGGTTTATGGCACATTCAAACACACTGCACTCCCCAATGCCCTACTTTGGCAAGCCTGCTGATGTCATTCACCTTGAAATACACCTTTGCATAAGGACTAGCCCTATACGCTCCGTGACGAGTGCTATAACTGTGTAATGCTATAGTGTGATGTACTAGTTAGGTAGGAGTTCTAGTCCCAGACATAGCAACTGTAAAACTGTGTGTGTGTGTGTGTGTGTGTGTGTGTGTGTGTGTGTGTGTGTGTGTGTGTGTGTGTGTGTGTGTGTAGGGATCAATGCTTTTGAGGCCATTCACAGTCATTACACTTTCTATTGCCCTACTTTGGTAAGCCTGCTGATGTAATTCACCTTGAAATACACCTTTGCAAAAGCACTAGCCCTATCAGCTCCATGGCACATGCTATAACTGTGTAATGCTATAGTGTGATGTACTAATTAGGTAGGATTTCCAGTCCCAGTCTGTGAAACTGTGTGTGTGTGTGTGTGTGTGTGTGTGTGTGTGTGTAGGAATCAATGCTTTTGAGGCCATTCATAGTCACTAAACTTTCCATTGCCCTACCTTGGCAAGCCTGCTGATGTTATTCACCTTGAAATATACCTTTGTGGAAAGACTACCCCTATAAGCTCCGTGGCATGTGCAATAAATGCAGTACACTGTAGTAGCAACACATAGCTAGGTAGGGGTTTGAATCTCATTACTGTCAAGTGTGTGTGTGTGTGTTTGTCATCAGTATCCTGTGTGGAGGTAACTGTGATTGTGTAATAACAAGATTCATTGTGGGGCGGGATTTGCAAATTTCTTATATTGAGGACGTACTATATGTCACAATGTCTACCTCACAAGGACAGCAGATGTCAAACAGCAGAGAGGCTGGTGTAGACAATCCACACCCCTATATGTGACATTTTGGATTGGGGGAACAATATAGGCAACCCTTATATTACCCAGAGAACACTCTCCACCCATGTCTCATACACAAACACATTTGGCTAGGCAACAACCACTATGTTGGTAGTTCCCTGCATATTGCCCACAGATAGTAACCATGGTGTATTTGCAGTGGACTACAGAGGGCATGGCACCCTGTTCCATCCCTACAATAGCCAAATAATTGCTTACAGTGGTCCTTTGCTATGTTCCCCACTGGATGCCTGCAACAACTGTAGAGTCAGCAAATGTAACCCACAAAGGAAATACCATGCCTTATACACATGCCCTGTATAGACAGATGCCACTAACACCAGTAAATACATGTATCATGCTGTCAATGTAGGTGCAGGATCAACCTCCATTCCATAGCCAGTTCTCACCACATGAGGTCAGGAATGCCACATCAGATGATAACAATCTGTCCACAAAGCATGCCCCGACACCCCAGATACACTTCCACATGTCACAGAGCATGCATGTGGGACATGTGCACAACCCAGACACCATCCATGTTATGGAATATAGAACACATACATGGCAAGCATTGCACAGCACTGGCCACCCACAAGAGTAACCCAGATGAGTGGATAGTGAATACAGTACCCACCTGTGTGGGCCAATCCAGGGACTACACCCCTGAGCCACAATGAAGACCATTGTCATGTGGCCTGATGCCAAGGTATACCCTTTGCCTAGCCTTGTACAGCCTTCTGGCACAGTCAACTACTACACACCTGTGAAGCAATGAACCCATTCATGTCAGTACTGGCAAATCTGTGTGTGTGTGTGTGTGTGTGTGTGTGTGTGTGTGTGTGTGTGTGTGTGTGTGTGTGTGTGTGTGTGTGTGTGTTTAATGATTTTGAAGCCATTCATACTCACTACACCTCCCATTGCCCTACTGAAGCATGCCTTCTGATGTCAGTCACCTTGACATACCCTTTGCCCATATATCAGCCTGATAACCTCTGTGGTGCATGTAATACCTGCAAAATACTGTAGTGTAGCAAACTAGTTGGTTAGGCATTCTAATTCTGACCCTGCCAACTGTGATAATGTGTGTGAGTCCCTGAAAGAGTGTGGTTGTGTCTTCCTTGACACCTGCTTTTGTGCACAGGCACATGTACTACACTTACCTTATCCCTCCTTTATCTCTATTGCTGATGTCACTCACCTTCAAAGATACCTTTGGACAGCTCTCCAACATGTAAGCTCTGTGGTGCATGCAATAACTGCATAAAAATGGAATGGCAATACATAGTCAGGCAAGGGTTTGAAACCCCATACTGGTTAAGTGTGCACAAACATGCTTAGCTCTTACTCTCCTACCCCCTTCCTTTCTTACTTTGTCTTTGCCTGTCTCTCTCACTCCCTCTCTGGTGGATGTGGAAAAGTACACCTGCTTTGCTTAGGCAGCAGCTTGTGTTTTGTAAGTGATGTTCATGGTCAGCTGATGGCCTGTGCATGAATTGCAGTCCCCCACTAGCTGATTGCATGTAGAACAGCTGTGGTAATATTCCCATAGCCAATTGCATGGAAACACACTCCTATAACTAGGAGCATCATGTGGGTGTTGGCTCTTTTCATT
>NC_056732.1:664078279-664272153 GCF_019279795.1 Protopterus annectens
TGTATATGAAAGTATGTCACACTATGTATTGTCCGTAAACAGCCAGTACATCCCCCATTACCATACTGTACAGGCCTGGGGATGTTCTTCACGTAACTTGTAACCTGGACACACCTCATCCTAAAAGCTGTGTGGTGTGTGCAGTTAAAGCCACACACATCAGTAGCACTACATACCTAGGTAGGAGTTCTAGTCCCAGGGTTGCCAAGTAAGAGTGTGTGTGTATATGTGAAGGAATCTACTTCCATTTGCAGAATATACATGTCTCAGGAGGTCTTCTGTCTGAGAACTGCCTGGCAAATGCTAACATTTCACAGGTATCATCCTGTGGAAATAACATTCCGTCATAACTAGTGGTAGATGTGTAAATGCCCACTTCCCCACTGTATAGGTGTACAGCCATACTGGGGTTGATATATATAGCTGGGTGTGGCTCTTGTGAACACAGCCACCATCATTGCAGTTACTGTTGAGTGTATCCCCCTGCTTAGCTGGCTGTAATGCTGTACAGTTCATGTTAACAGGTTAAGTAGTTGTCTATCACACTATCTGTGGTTCTACAGCACCTCACATTCTCCAAAGGGTAGGGCTGTGCCACCCACACCAGCACACCTATGTTTACTGAGTTGAGGATTGCACTACATTGGGACAAGGGGACATATACCCTGCCAGTACCATCGTCAATGACATTAAACTAGCACACTGCTTATTTCCCAATGTGCTGTTGTGCCTATTCTGTCTTGGTGGAATTACATAGGCTAAAATGGGTTCCTTGCACAGGTGCATACATCCATGTGTACAGTATTCTCTGTGTATTCCATCAACACAAAAGCCTCTGTGCGTGTTATACACACACATGTGGGGTGTACCACCCAGTACACTTACCATTGTCCACTGTAGAAGAGCTGCTGACATCAGCCACCATGCACTCACCTGTATACACCCCCAGACCTAGCTGCCATGTGGCACATGGAGTAACTGTTATATTGACCTGTGACATGTGTTCACCTGTACCCAGGATATGGCACAGCCAAGGTGTCACCACAGTGCCTTACCCCTTGTAGGATACAACAGCAGACCATCATCCTGCTGACACATGGACACCTACAACACAAACGGAATACATTATGGAGACCACTCAGTGTTAATAACAGCTATAATGCATCATGGCTAGACAGCTACACTTCCTGACATGTAAGCATTAAACTTTACTGCTGACATGTTACACAGCATTACATTGGTACACCATAGTACAGTCACCCTGTGCATCAGAACCATATTAGCCTGTCCCTGCATCAATGTTATGGATGACAGTGATGTGGCACAGGTATCATCATATGCACAGGGTGTGTTGTTGGTTTGCCAGAGAACTAGGCTGAGACATACGTTTTACACTATGTGTGTGAGTGGTGGTGGGGGGATTGGGCTGTTGTGGTGTGTTGTGTGTAGGTATGGGGTTGTCCTAGCTGTGTTGGTAATGTGTATGTGTATGCATGTGCACAGTTTTGCTATGTGGCTGCCCTATACAGGGTTTGTTGGACAGCTGCAGACCATAACTGACAGGGTGTGCAGTTCACCGTCTGCAGCCACGGACACGAGAAATGTGCCTGCCAGGGGTTCCACGGCTACCACCAGGTACAAGCTATGATATGGTACTCTCCTCTGATGATGACATATGTTCGCTGAATCCAGGTCCCTCTTGGGACTGGCCAGGGCCATGTGCATGTAACCTGCTGTGGTGTGGTGTAGACAGTGCCCCCCTGCAGTGCTGGGGCTGGTACTGCCACTACGCTCTGTGTTCTGACATGTCCACATTGACCTCCAACTGTTGGTGTTGCTGACCTACGTCCACGTGGCCGTTGCACCACTTCAACCATATGCTCAAGCACAGACATTCCACGGTCAAGTATTCCCACCATCTCACCCAACCGTCTGTCCATGACCTCTGAAAAATAATGGAGGGCACCTGCAAGATCACGGATGTTGTCAGTAACAGCTGAATGAGTAGCCCTCTGCAGCCTCACAGCCTGTCTGGTGTACCATTCCATACATGCCTGGGCCTCCATGACAGCCTGAAACATGTGTCTGGTAGCACTAGATGTGGCACTTCTGCCAGGGCATGATGACCAGCAATGGTCCGTCGAGCACCCCTGTACATCTGCCTATGTGGTACCCTGCCACACATGTGTCCAGACACACGTGCCATAGATACCACACTGTCCTGTCCCATGCCACCAACCGCCAACTGTCCCTCAGCTATGGCCACTGGTGCTGTGTGCGGGGATGGGGTGGATAACAGTGAGATGTCAAACGATGGCGCAGCTTCAGCCCCTGACAAACCGGCCTGTGCCTCAACACACCTATCATCATTTGCAGTGTATGTATGGACAGCAACATCAGGTTGGCTGTAGGAGGGACCTTGACCCACCTCACCACCTGTGAGGGGAAAACAAGAAATGCACTTTAAGACCTGTACGTCATTGCTTAACAGTACACACATACACACACACACTCACTCACCCTGACATTCCACCATACTACTTACCTGTCCCTGAGTTTACAGAATGTCCCTAGTTTTTTCTCTTATATTCCCCATCCTGCATCAGTCTTGAATAATTACAGTCAATAATACCAATCATTAATGTATCATTCTTCTAATTGCTCAGAAAAGTGACCACAAAACATGGCCTGTTACTCCATTAACTCTGATTGGAGTCATTTTTTCAAAGACTCTTGATGTCAAGTGTTCACCCTGGTGTTGTCCAGACATCTTGACCATGGCCCCCATATGTTATGGGCTACTATAGTCAGTCAATAATGTCACGTACTGGAGTCTCATACTTAACTATTGTTCAGTAGCTGCACGATCTGATGTTCTATTAACTTTTTATGTGGACTAAAGTAATATTTGGAAACAGTCTCTGGTGTTGTCTAGTAATTCTCCAGTGCATCTTTAGTGCTGCATATTTGGGTATTCTTTCTCCTTTCTGCTGATTGCAATTAAAAAAGTATCCCTGGTGTCTAGTTTTCTCTCTCAATGCATCTTTCATGCTGCAGACTTTATTATTCTATCAGCTTTCCTGGGATTACATTTCAGAAATGTATTCCTGGTGTCTAATGTGTCTGTTCATGTCCATCTACTGCATGATTTCTAAGGAAAGTTGAGAGGTATGAAAAACCCCACACTCACATGTGCATACATGGACACACACACTCATTCTACATACATCAACCCCCTCCACTCCACCAGATAGCACTTACAGACAAATTAACCCCCCCACACACACACACACACAAACACACACTTACAGGTGAGGTTGCACAAAGATATTACACACAGACCTCTAGTGCAGCTATAGTCAATCCCCGTTACCAACATTATACATCTCTGCGATACATGGGTTGTGTTAGTAGGTGATGCCCCTTCCCCTGGAACACCCTGCACCCATGTACACACACAGTATTGCTGTGCACCTGTTCGGCACCCTGGCATGTACTGTGCACCATACCTCACAGGTGTATACACCATTGCTGAATGTGTATATGTGTGTCAGTTATGTTTGTTCTGCTGCTCACAGCCCATATGTGTTTGTCTGACACATACCTGTGATGATATGTGGACAGATGTAATTTGTGAATGCCTGATGTCTGATTTACAGATCTCTTCATCAGCGGTGCATGTATAGCCAATAAAATACAGTTACACTTACAACCTTCAAACCTTACAGTGGCTATGGCGAGTGTACACACCCTTATTGATATGGCACCCTCTTCCCTTGATATGCCATGGGGCCACATTACTGCATTTGTTAACATTACATGAACCTGATATGTGACATATGACCTGTGCAATCAAATGCAGCATCAAACAAATGTGTTAGTTGTGCAGATGCTGATTAAGATGCATACAATTTGTGGGTGCATATGGGTGCACACCCTTATCATGATGGTTTGTTGCACCAACTGTTACTTGTACTACAGCAGTCACTATTCCTGGAAGTGGTATACTAGCATGGGCCATCTGCATTTGCCAGTATTTGGTCACCCTGCCCTACAAATGTCCCCCAACTCTGCATGACTGCAAGGTCAACTCATGTCACACAGCCCTTGGAGGTCACACAGTGCAGTCACTATTGCTGTGGAGTCAGGGTTATGTCTGCCACAATTCATGACCGTGACTGTGTGCAGATAAAGCCATTCTTAGAGAGCTTTGGATCTTTGCTTCAGTGCACTGTTGTGTTTCAGGATGACATCTCCCTCTCCATCCTCAGCCTTTTTGAAGATGCTTGACAACTATGGCCTACACATGTGTGTCATTTTGCAGTGTCCCAAACTCTGGACACCATGTGTACTGGCCTAGTCCCTGATAATGAATGGCAGAAATACAGGTGTACACTGGCACCGGCAAGGTACAGATGGGGATGGTGGGCCTCAGGTAGGGTGAGGTTTTGGTTTTGCAGCACATGTATCTTAATTGATACTATCTGTAGGTTTCCAACTTGGTCTTGGTACACCAGTACACATTGCAACGCATGCCTTTGGGGGACTTCTGCTGTTATGCATATGCTACCTGTAGAGAGCTTTGATTACCCTAAATCATGGGCCACACTTATGCAGAGTCCAGGTACTGCACAGCCAGTACTTGCTAGACATTCCTGCAACTCCCTCAGTGTTGTGGCATGTTACTAGGCAGACGAACAAGAAAAAATGTAGAAACCAGGAACTAAAAAACGTAAGACCTCACCAATTCCAAAAGTTCAAGACAGCAAGTGTGAAAAACAAGTGCAAATGTCGCTTCTTCTTAAAGTGAATTTCTCCAGTTCAAAGCAGAGTAGTTTCCAAACCAGCGTGATAAATCAAGTAAAACTTTTTATTTGTCATACAATAAAAAATAAAAGCAAACGTTGTAAAACAGAAACATAGTAAAACAGAAGCGCTTTCGCCCGGTAATACCGGGCTTTTTCAAGTACAACCATCTTTAAATTGCAATGAGCTTATATCGTCAACCAAACACTTATTAATTAATTAAAATGTTAACTTGAATTCAATAATTAGACAAGTTGATCTATAGTGTGTGAGTGATATACAGAAGCACAAACTTCAATATACACTCTGTGATACTTCACTGTGCAACCCTTTAAATGTAGGAAATTTGGCAACTAAAATTAGATGCCACTAGATCCCCAGGGTTGAACGAAAACATTAGCTTGGCTTATATATTAAAGGCAAACAGAAATGTTTTATAATGGATCTACCCTGTGCTTAGAATTGAATTTATAAGATTATTGCACTTTTCAGTGGATTTGACAGTTTTTAAAAGATTTTTTCAAAAAGCGCACTGGTTTTTACAAACAATCAACTAGTACTCAGCAATTTGCACAAAATATACGCACAGTTGAAATAATTTGTGGTATAATTACAACTGACCAGCAGTGGACTTTTTAAGAATATTTTTACATATGATCAATTTGCACTAATGATTTTAACAGTTCAGTGGTTTAAATGTATATTTATGGATGGATTTATTTAATTTAATTTACAACTGAGAATTCTATAATACACATAATTTATTAGCTTTTAAATCCAATGAAGTTTCACAGTAATAACGCACACACTAATTTGTGCATAGGAAATCAATTTTAATTAGAGTTATGTTTTTTGCACAGGTATGCACACATTTTACATTCTCATTATTGGAGTTATTCAAGGTTACCATCCACAACCTTGTTTTTCAAAAAAAGTTTTAAAAGGTTGGCAAGAATTTATAGTTACATCTAATGCAAGAAGTAATAAGCTTGAAAGCAAACCATACTTATTTATGAATTTACTCTTATAAGTTGTTAGTAGCACCCAAATTTCCTACATTTAAGGAAGGAATTCAACCAAGTCCTGGCTTTACTTTCCCAGTTAAATCAAACTTTGTCAGCTACCAAAAAAGGCAATTCTTTTTCTTTACCCTGTAACCAACAGCAAAATGGGAATAATGATCAGAACGGCGGGCAACAAAAGGAGCCGAAGGGCGCGGTTGCAACAAGCCACACAAATACAACGGACAAACAGTTTCCACTCTTGCAAAGCAGTAACCCACGGAGTGAGAGTGAACGTTCATCTGTTTTTTCTGATGGGAGCTTTAATTTCAAAGCATAGACAGAATATCAACCTCACTTTAAACCAGGTACTGTTAATACACGTTTTGAACAACTGGACAATGATTTTGTGACTTTTACAAACAAATTATATGTTTACAAAAATTCACAAATGGAAATTAACTATTTGAAAGAGTGCATAAGAGTGCAGCGGGTGCCCAAAGGGCTATGTTGTTTCAAATTTCCGAACAATGCACCCATGGGCTCTACGCTACACTCTCAGTTAATTGAATTGTTTAACAGAACAGGACTTGAAATGCTGCAATTAATGGTAGATGATTACCAAAATAAAGCTAATTCTACCTTAAATGAGTTAACAATATTAAACGAACATATTACTAAGCATGATAGGTTCGCTGGTTTTAAAAAAAGATATGATGATACATTTAAAGAAGTAGATTCACATTGTATGAAAGTTTTGGACAGGAAAGCAAGAAAACTTGAAAGAGACCTGGCTGAATATAGAGAAGGGATAGCTTATCCTGCACCAGGCAGACCCAAGCGTCCAGTAATCGACAATGTAGGGACAAACAATGTGCAAGACATTAATGCACATGACAGTACTCCCAATCTGGAACCCCCCAGAAGAAGTGAGCGTATTGCTCAAAAAGGTAGTTCCAACACGCAGCAGGTTTTTCAGTTCCCCCAGGGCAGACCAGGGGGGGAGAATCAATCATTACCAGCAGCAGAGCTGGGGGAGGGGTCGCAGATAGATGTTTCCTACTCTAGTGAAGGGATAAGTAACCAACTAGAATTAGAAGGTGAGCACACAGGTTATAAAGTTATCAACAAAGAGAACTTTACCATTTTTAATTTTACAGACCTGGATATAACTAGTGATTTTTTTTCAATTATTCACCAAAGGTTTACATTTTGTGCCCACGAAATCTAGTTATTTACCGAAGTTACTCATAGAGCTCAAACTGTTTGTTCGGAATTTGAATCTAACTTTATTTTTCAAAGGGCAGGAAGTACACAATGATTCCCTCACCAGAAGTAGTATTTTCAATCCCCCCATCCACCCAGCTCTCAAAATCTTTGAAGAATCTGTTGAGAGAGTTTGGAGAGAAAACATGACTGGGAAACACTTTGACCATCCCTCAAACTTTGCCCCACATTTACAATTAGTAGTAGACAAATTAAAAATGGAAGGGATCAGAGTGATGAAACCAGACAAGGGGGGCGGAATAGTTTTGATGCACCAGTTTGATTATGACAACTACATTCACGATCTCTTACAAGACACTAACATTTATGATTCTGTTTCATTAAATGAATTAAACATTGCACTCGCAAATATTAAATATTTTTTATATGACCATTTTATTCAAGGTGCAATCGATCAAAAGCTTTACAATTATCTAGTGGTACCAAAGCCTAAAACTCCAGTGTTATTTGGAATTCCAAAAGTACATAAGGGACTAGACCCCCTGAAATTTCGACCAATTGTAGCAGGGGCAGGGGGCATTACAGAGCCCCTTAGTAAGTTTGTGGACTTCCATCTAAAATAATGTGTCCACCCTTGACTTTGTATGCAAGGATTCATGGCAATTTTTGGCTAGTATGTCCTTAGACATCGATAATTCTGACATTTTTATGGTAACCATAGACATAGTCGAGCTTTTCCCTAGTATACCACATGGCACGGGCACAGAATGGTTCACTGAGATATTAGCCTCAGAAACAGGGTTGAGTAACAGCTTAATTAATCTCATAGCAGAATTCATGGAAATTATTCTACACAACAATTTTATTTACTTTAATGGTGAATTTTTTAGGCAAAAAAGCAGTGTAGCAATGGGTGCTCCATGTGCCACAGCATATGCCAACATAGTATTACACAAATGGGAAAAGCTCTTCATTCACTCCACTATTTGGAAGCAACATATAGGTTACTACAAAAGATATCTAGATGATATTTGCATTCTTTGGTGAGGCTCAAAAGACAAATTCTTTGAATTTTTTGACTATTTAAACAGGACAACAGAGTTTCTTTCTTTCACTTATGAAATCAGTGAACACACACTACACTATTTAGATGTCTTACTCACTAAAAACACAAGTAAAAAAGGTTTTCAATCACAAATATATAGAAAAAGCACATACTCAAACACTTTTCTGCATTTCGATAGTGGCCATCCACTTTATATGAAAAAAGGAATCATAAAAGGACAGCTTATTCGGGCCTCAAGAATGTGCAGTTCCACTGAACTTCTAATTCAAGAGGTAGATTTTTTGAGAAAGCTTTTTTTATAAAGAGGTTACCCTTCAACACTTTTCCAAGCAACACTAGTGGAGGTGTTGGAGAAAAGAGATAGTCTGTATCCCCCCTACTAGGAACAGGGCTACCTCTATCCTCACCAACACAGCAAGTTGAAATTAACAAACAAAGAATTTCACATACACTTACACCAACGATTCATATTTCATAGAAAACACTATTAAGAATTTTTGGCCAATTGTCACAATGCAACAAGACATTTCTGATTTGCTCCCCGCATCTATCAATTTCACAAGAAAAAGAGACATTAATCTTAAGGGAATTTTTGAGCAGAGCACATCTCTCACACAGAGACATCCTAGTAATTGTTCCACCAAAAGGTTGGGAACATTTAGTTGTGGCAGATGTCACCAATGTACCTACATATTACAAGATGACCATGTAAGCATACTCTCTCGAAAAATCACCTTAAAAGCTAATGGTCATCATTCTTGTACATCTACTGGTGTGGTCTATCTTGGTTTATGCCAAAGCTGCCCAGCTTTTTATGTGGGCAAGATGGAAAGAACACTTAAACGCAGGATTTATGAGCATCTATATGAAGTTAGTAAAAAGAAAGAAACTAATGCATTTTTTAAACTTTCTCTTACTTGCCCGAAAATGTCCCTAAAATTTTTTGTACAGGAAAAGGTGACTCAGGATCAAAGGGGGGGGGGGGGTGACTGGGAGACTAGGCTTGGCACTAGAGAACTTATTTGGCAACTAAAATTAGATGCCACTAGATCTCCAGGGTTAAACGAAAACATTAGCTTGGCTTATATATTAAAGGCAAACAGAAATGTTTTATAATGGATCTACCCTGTGCTTAGAATGGAATTTACAAGATTATTGCACTTTTTAGTGGATTTGACAGTTTACACAATATTTTTAAAAGATTTTTTCAACAAGTGCACTGGTGTTTACAAATAATCAACTAGTACTTAGTAATGTGCACAAAACATACGCATAGTTGAAATAACTTGTGGCACAATTACAACTGACCAGCGGAGGACTTTTTAAGAATATTTTTACATATGATTAATTTGTATTAATGATTTTAACAGTGCAGTGGTTTAAATGTATATTTATGGATGGATTTATTTAATTTAATTCAATTTACAACTGAGAATTTTACAATACACATAATTTATTAGCTTTTAAATTCAATGAAGTTTCACAGTAATAACACGCACACTAATTTGTGCATAGGAAATCAATTTTAATTAGAGTTATGTTTTTTGCACAGGTATGCACACATTTTACATTCTCATTATTGGAGTTATTCAAGGTTACCATCCACAACCTTGTTTTTCAAAAAAAGTTTTAAAAGGTTGGCAAGAATTTATAGTTACATCTAATGCAAGAAGTAATAAGCTTGAAAGCAAACCGTACTTATTTATGAATTTACTCTTATAAGTTGTTAGTAGCACCCAAATTTCCTACATTTAAAGGGTTGCACAGTGAAGTATCACAGAGTGTATATTGCAGTTCGTGCTTCTGTATATCACTCACACACTATAGATCAACTTGTCTAATTATTGAATTCAAGTTAACATTTTAATTAATTAATAAGTGTTTGGTTGACTATATAAGCTCATTGCAATTTAAAGATGGTTGTACTTGAAAAAGCCCGGTATTACCGGGCGAAAGCGCTTGTGTTTTACTACGTTTCTGTTTTACCACGTTTGCTTTTATTTTTTATTGTATGACAAATAAAAAGTTTTACTTGATTTATCACGCTGGTTTGGAAACTACTTTGCTTTGAACTGGAGAAATTCACTTTAAGAAGAAGTGACATTTGCACTTGTTTTTTACACTTGCTGTCTTGAACTTTTGGAATTGGTGAGGTCTTACGTTTTTTAGTTCCATGTTACTAGGCAGCCTGCATGACCAGTTTGCAACATGTGTCGTCATCTGTCATGGACAGCCATCTGTTTATTTTCTACATTAATCCTGTCCCATACATCCACACCACATACATGACTGTCTGCACTATTTGTCATGATTTATGTAATGGTGAGGTACAAATGTTCAACTCCTGGGTGCTACCTGTTGGGTATGAGATCCATTTTATGGCTTGTAAGATGTGTGCAAGCCATGCCTGCCTCTGTTGCAGGTAAGTGGGCACATTTGATGGCCAAACGTCTTGGACAGAAGACCATTTCTTGGTGTGACATTGAGGACCTGTACTTGCTGGAAGCTCCATACTCATGAAGTGTGCATGCTGTCCGTACCTCAAAAGCTGCTTCCACAATATGTTATTTGGAGTGTATGCACACATATGCTTCCAGTGTTTGTGAAGGTATGTAGTCCCCATATTTGCTGTCCTAACATAGGATTCCATATTACACATTCATTGCTCATGTTAGGACCATATTACAGGTTGTAAGGGTTGTGGAATGCAGTATTGTGATATGCCGTAGTGTAGATCTGTAACAGCTGCCATTGTAATAGCGGTATATACACTGCTGTAGCACTATATAAGGGTGATATTTCAGACATGTCCCTACTGTAGGCCATTTGTCCCACCATTATGTTCATCTCTGTGCACACATCTTGCAATGACAGGTTGTTAGTTATATTGCAGGACTCTTATATACCCTTTAGATACTCCACCATGGTGACCACTGTGATGCAGTGCAGTTAACAGCAACAGTAAGTGAACATGTACAGCATGCATTATGGGTAGGTGTGTTAAATGTGTGCATGGCAAATACCATGGCCATAATATGGCCAGTGTATTAGGAAACCTGAACAAACACCATACTCACCAGCTACAGGCTGCTGCCCCAGATGTATACCAAAGGGACCTACATAGTTGTGTGAGAGATGTGATGTCAGTAGCCAAACCTGTGGCATTGATACAGGGTGGGAGCAGCATTACAGTACATCAACAGTACAAAACCACAATATTACAGATTATGCACATCTGTTTATTACTACAATGCAGCAACAGACTATATATATTTCATCTCACATATGCATTAAACTCTACAGATGCAGATGGATACACAACAGTGGTCTACCGATGTGCTCTGTGGCCTTACCTGCACGCTCCTCAGCCATCCTGTGGGTGGCACCCACATACACTATGCTCTCCACCGGGTCTTGTGTTTGCAGGCGGGCAGGTGCCCTGAGGCTGGTGAGGAGCTCTTAAGCATGTGTCAGGGGGGCTGGATGGCTTGACCCCCCCCTGCGGCAAGCTGGTCCCTCCTAACTGCAGCAGCATGCCGACAGGCAAGGCGGAGTAGATCACTGCACTGATGTCAGACCTGCTCATAACTGTGGTTATGCAGGCCAACATCATTTACCCTGTGGGCAAGATCATTCCACAGGGTGGTCCCCTCCTGCAGATCATTGGCTGTAGTTCAAACAGGGTGTGGTAGTGCTGCACCAGGTATGTAATGATGATGTCATTCTCCTGGGGTATGTAGATTGGTAGTCTCTCCCGAGACATTGTGCCTGAAAGACATAAAGAGGAAAACAGGTCTGAGGACCTCATACTGCAAGGATATAATAGTTAATACACATCTCTGTCTCCCCCCCCCCCATATCTGCATCAACAATCTGCACACACAACTCCACGGGTATGTCTACAGCAGACCTACTGTTGGGACATATATCGTATTGTACAATTTTGTTGGGACATATATCGTATTGTACAACAATTTGTGCAATGTGTTTGTAGTCATGTTCCATGTTGAAACACTATCATTGGTGGCCTGTTATGAACAATGTCACCTGCATGCCATTGTAAGGGCCACTATTGTTCCATATATGCATGTGTTCTGTTTGCTATGTGTCTGCTGCACATCTGTTGTTTTGTGTGAATGGGGATATCTATGCATGCTGTTAGACATAATTCTGGACTGTGTGGACTATTACTACCCACATATGTTCTATAACAGTAACACAATAGCATGTTTGAGAAGACAGTTGTCAGCAGAACCAATTCTCCCACCTCATCTGGCCATGTTACCAGGCCACATCACATCTGGGACCCACCCTGGGACCTCATCATCTACTGGTCCTGCACTACCTTTAGGTGAAACTACCTCAGGGGATGGTGTTCTCCCCCCCAGGAGCACACACAGGCAGGATCTTATCAACCAAAGTCGGGTCCTGGGTCTGGTGCATAGGGAACTCCACAGAGACTTGGGGGATGTGCTACACCACCTTGAGGTCCTCAGTACACAATCACAGCATCCACATGTTCCTCCTGCTCAGCCCTCAGCCCAGGCACCTTCAGGGCCATGAAGATGTTGTTGTGACTGCCCGTAGGTGGGACCTTGGTCCCATTGTTTCCATATGGGAGTTCATGGGCTTCCACATTCCAAACAACACTCCCCATCCAAAGTGTTTACCCACCACATGTGTCATATACTGCCCCTGTATGCTGTCTTGTCTGTCTTCCAACCCACTTTATCAAAAAAATACAAGGAGGCAACACCACAGCAGATAAAGTACATTCAGTTTCGAAGGGGCACCTTATCCAGGACAGTTGTGTTTTTCATTACAATTTGGAAGTCTTCCAACCCAACATACCTCCCCAAATATACCTACTATCCTTCCCCAGAATACCAATCCCATCTTCACAAACAAGGGCATTGTGTTACCAATATGGCAGCAGTGTTACAGACAGCATGTAGCAATACCTCTTACAACAGGACTTGTAGACACAGGCCAACTACATATTTGTATAAGGTTCCAGACCTACAGACAGTGTGAGTAGTGTTGTTATATGCATTGTATACCGCTAGTTTTACAGGGTTTGTGTGTACATACTAGTTTGGCATGGAATGCAGTCTGTCTGAATAACTCTCAACTGTGGGCCTAGCCACATGATGGCCAGTGGATTGGCTGTTATGTTTTGTCTGTGCACCACACAGGTCTTGTCTCAGATATATCACTGGCATTCTGTCTGTTGAGTGTTATCAGTACATGGCTACATCCATTTGTGTTTCTGACTTCATATTCCTGAATAAGGGTATGTTGCAACCAATCCTGTAACACCAGCATCTTTCTCAGTGTATAACAGCAATATTGCAAATATGGCCCTGTGTTCCAGCCTCTGTTTTCCACCTATATACCAGGCTTTGTCCATATGTCATGCAGTAAGAGGTTAAGTAGTGGCCTATTATTACGCTGTTCTGGCATTCCTGCCATCATTCCAGTGATGTTGTGGACCCAAACACATATTGTGGGGTAGGGTCCATATATATGTGGGCTACAGCTGGAAAAAACATGTGTATCCTTGTACAATCCAGAGGTCAGTGTATGTAACACTGTTATATTCCCTTGTAAGTCATTCTATGAGGGAGGGGTATGCACCATATATAACCTAGGCTGTAACATGTAAGGGATATCAGTAGTAAGATGCCTTAAGGTATATGGCTGTACATTTTCATACATTTCACCTTGGGAAAATTGGTGGGATAGTGCTTACTGAGTTACAGACATCTCTGTTTGTCAGTGTGATAGTGATGTTTTAAGTTAAGCATTGTTATGTAACAGATACATCTTCATTGTGACAACTTAATCCTTTTCCCCCTAGGGGGTTGAGTACAGAGTGTAATTGGATGCTGCTGAACTACATCTGCATTACTTACTGTTGATTGATTCTTATCTTCTGGGCCAGTATTTCTTTACTGTTGTACTACTTGAATGCCTTGGCCAGGACAGCAACATATGTTATGCTTTCAGATTATTGTATAAAATGTTTTGCTTGAGAGTTGCATTACTCAGTATGTATTTCAAACACCTAACAGCTATATAAAATGGCATATACAACTGAAATAGTGCACAAATAAACATCTCTTATGTATGCAAACCTGTGTGTGGTGTCATATCCTTTGACTTCTCTGTGGGTATATGATTCATGCAATAATTGTCTTTTGTATGAGAGAATCAAACACTGGTCATTTTAAAAGCTGGCAACTGTAGGAATACTGGCTGTTCGATATGCTGTGCACCCTCTAAATATGTATCTTCCTATACTTATCTATACGTAGTAATATATGTATATGTGTGTGTATGTGTGTGTGTGTGTGTGTGTGTGTGTGTGTGTGTGTATGTATATATATATATATATATATATATATATATATGTATGTATGTATCTGCATATGTGTGTGTGTGAGTATGTATCATTGGAATTTTTACTGCTTCCACATTGTACATTCCCTATGGCAGACAGACTGTTCTGCATGATATCTTATTGATACCATCCTTATCCAGATTACATTTGTCCAGTGGACATGTGTGCGAAATGGACAGCTATGTATGGGGCGTGATTTTTTTTGGGAACAAACTGCCCTTTTTTTCCTTTTTTTAAGGTAAGAGTGGGATGTTGGGGAAGGATAATTGGTATATTTGGGGAGGTAGGTTGGGTAGAATGACAAACAAGACACCATATAGGGGAGGTATATGACACATGTGGGAGTAAACACCTTGGATGGGGAGGGGTGTTTGGAAGTTGGAAGCCCATGAGCCCCCAAATGGAAACAGCGGGACTAAGGTCCCCACCCATGGGCAGTCACCACTGCACCTTCACAGCCCTGAAGGTGGCTGTGCTGGGGGCTGGGTATGAGGGACAGGCTGACCTTCTAAATGTGCCATGCGGCCTTCAAGCTGGCATAGCTGATCTCCAAACTCCCTGCAAAGCTCACTTAGCACCAGACCCTGGACCTGACAATGGGTGACAGTTTCCTGTCTGTGCCCACTCCTGGGGGGGGGGGGAGCCCCATTCTCTGAGGCAGTTCCACCCAAAGGTGGTGCAGGACCAGTGGACGAGGAAGTCCCAGGGTGGGCCCCAGATGTGCTGGTGCCTGGATCCATGGCCAGATGTGGTGGGACAGGTGGGTCCACTGGGACTGGCCTTCCCAAATGTGCTATGGTGTTGAAATTTTAAAACATATGTGGGTTAGTAATAGTCAACACATTCCAGGATTAGGTATATCAGCATGCATAGATATTCTCATTAACCCAAAACACCAGATATGGAACAGTTGCATAGCAAACAGAACACATGCATATATGGAACCACAGTGACCATTACAACAGCATGCAGGTTACATTGATGGCAGCATGCCACCAATGTGGGAGTATTTCAACATGGCACATGCATAGAAACACATTTCAATATTTATCAAACAATAGGACATATGTCCCAACAGTAGATTTAATTGTACACATACCCACTGAGTTGTGCATTTAGATTATTGTTGCAGATATGGTGGGGGGGGGGAGATGTCAATTAATAACTTGTATATCCCTGTAGTTCTCACTACTTTCTTAGTCAGTGCTGCAATCTGTACCTTATAGGTATTATTACACTACACTATGGCCTTAGTTTGGACAGTGGTATGTTTGTAGGCAACTATATAGGTTCATAGGTTCATAGATTAGTACTAGGCTAACTGCCCTTGTGAGCCATTTTAAGCCTAGCCAATTATCCCTTGTGAGACTTGAACCCTGCACCTTGTATTTGTAAGGCAAAGACCTTAACCATTAGGCCACTACCTGGTATACCCGTGGAGGTATTGTTTGTTAACACTACCTGACTGTTTCTACGTATATTCCCAGATTCCAGATTGATGTTATGCACATACCTCTCAATCTATTATTGCACACACTCTAGTCAAGCAAACTAGTGAAAACCACTGCTAATTCAAAAGCCAAGAACTCGACTCAGGCCAGTTCAAAATGTAAAAAACATGAAAAACAACAAATTTTATTAAGCCACTGTAAAAGCTTTTCGTTAGTACCTTGCACTAACTTCTTCAGACAAGCAAAACATTCCCACCATTACAAGCTCCACCCAAAGAGATATCTATGGTGAGCGAATTGTTGAGTATTATTTTGACATGTAACTATTTCACATTTAATAACAGATGGTTCCATCAGTTGACTGGTGTGCCTATGGGGTTTCCGTGTGGCGCCAGTGTAGCTAATTTGGTCATGACTCATCGGGAAAGAACATTTGTCTTTCCCAATAATATTATTCAAGAGAAAGTCGTTCTGTACATAAGATTCTTGGACGACATTTTTATCTTGCTTAATGGCAAACTGGACGAAGCCCAAGACCTAGTGATCGGCTTCAGAAATTCATCTGACTTTTTGAAATTTACTTGTACAATAGACATAGAGAAGATATCCTATTTGGATGTGGAACTTTATAAAGACAGAAGTCTAGGTCAGTTTGGAGCCAGAATCCATCGGAAATCAACTTTCTCTAATTCTTATCTACATTATGATAGTTTTTCCAGTCTTGAAAGTTTAACACTCTGGTCAAGGCTTGACAACATGCAGGTGGAACTGGGACATATTTTGACAATTGCCCTCATAAACCTTTGGTGAGTTGCTACAATGACAGTTTTTTTTCATATACATTTACTGAATATTTACAGGTCTGGCAATCAGTTATAAATCATTAAAAGCTGCCTACATTTCAGAGATCATCACACTGATTTGCCAGGGGGAGAGGGTAACGGGTAGTGGATATGGGCCACTTATCTGGACATTCTGAACAAATCTGTATAGCTGAGGTATGATTATGCATGCAGCTTACTACCACTCCCAGGATTCGAACCATGGCTGTGTCTGCTAAAAATAAACCAGTGTACATCACAGTTGAGTGTGCTATTTAGATATTTTTGTGTATCTCTTCACTGTTTTCTGTCTATAAGTCTCCCATGGTTTTACAATCTGACCTTGTAATTACAACGGTCTTATACAGGGATTCCTAGACAGTTTTATTATGTAGCACAGTGCGGGTGACAGTGATGAGTAATACATTATTATTCAGAGAAACTGCAACACTAACAATTCCATACAATACCAGACTAAACAGTACCAGTCCAAGATTTCAATCTTTTATTTCCAGGCACAGTTTTCATATCTGACAGACCTGTGGAGGGAATGTTTTATTAACACTACCTGAATGTTGCCACACATATTGCCAGATTCCACGTTATTATTATGCACATACGTCTCACTCTGTTACTGCACACACTCTGGTCATAGCGTCACAACATGGGGATAGAGATGGGACATCATTTGCATATTACTCCCATAAAATTTTGGTGAGTTGCTAGAGTGACAGGTTTGTTCTTATAGATATATTTCTGACAGTTCTGATGTCTGACAATCAGTTGTATGTCATTATTTGCTGCCTAAACTTCTGGGATCATCCCACTGATTTGCCAGGGGGGCAGGGTAACAGGCAGAAAACATAAGCCAATTATCTGAACTTTCTGATGAAATCTGTACAGTTGAGGGGTATGATTATGCATACAGCTTACTACCACTCCCAGGATTCATATCATGGCTGTGTGTGCTAAAAATACAACAATTTACGCCACAGTTGAATGTGCTATTTGGATTATGTTGTCTATCTTTTCACTATTTTCTAAGTCTCTCTCAGTTGTACAATATGACCTTGTGATTACAACAGTCATATACAGACTTTCCTACACATTTTATTTATGTAGCACAGTGTGGGTAACAGTGCTTAATACCACAGTACTATTAAGAGGATGTGACACTACATTACCATATGATACCAGAGTAAACACAAGCAGTCCAGGAGTTAGACATGTATTGCCAGGCTGTTAGCATTTTATTTACATGCAACCTACATGAGACTCTTCCTGCCATAGTGTCTGGTTTATTCAGTACATTCCATACACAATGCCAGGTTTTATACTGGCAATTAACTTTCTATTACTTTTATATTTATTTCTTATGACAGTACATGCAAGATTATTACTAACCTGCCTCGTGATGCAGCCTTTACAGCCTACACGCATGGGCTTCCTGATTCACAGCCCATTCTGCTGCCACTGTCAGAGACATAAGAGGAATAGTTAGCCATATCTATCCATAATATACATGAACTAGGCAATTATTAAACAGTTAGTAGAATGTGTACTTACACACTGCTGGGACATCACTCTGCCTAGCTTCTTGGATTGACTGATCCAAGAGCTCCCTCTTCCTCTGTTTCAGGTCGGCACATAGTGATGCCTGTTCATCCAGTTCGAGGGATGCCAGTGGCACTGGTGAGGTCATGGATGAGATGGTCCCAGGCGTCCGCTTTATCTTGGGAACCCTGGTACTGGCCCTGCAGCAGTCTCTCTTCATGGTCTTTTACCAGGAGTCCTGGCATGACCTTAGACTCCTGGATGCCCCAGCGCTGCACTCGGAAGCACGATCCATCCCCAACACCAGCCATTGTGCTTACAGGAGGAAGCTGCAACCAGTTATGAGATGTATTCCCACCTGTGGGGTTTAAATAGGGCCGATTTCCCGCACTTTGCCGTGATTGGATGGTTTTGAAAATGCTAAGCTATGAGCAAACCTGCTTACCTAAGGTTGGCATTGCTTAAAGGGGCATACCAATGGGCAAATCTGTTTAGCTGGGCTATGCATTGCTTACACCTGGTAAGCAGAGGTGTGCAATGCTTAGTTTTGCTTATTTTTTAATTTGCATACTATTTGGTGCTTGGCATTGATTTATCATTCATTACATGTTATATATTTGTTTAGTAACTGTGATTCATGTGTACATACACTGTATGGAGTACTTGTGTTTATCGGGGGATTTCACCACTTTATTACAATGACACCTCACATCTGGACTTAATGCAGTACTCCAGTTCACATATATATATATATATATATATATATATATATATATATATATATATATGTTATTTAGTAGGTTATACAACAAAACATTGTTTATAGATTCCCTTCACATATAAATTGCGATTTTGCTATAGTGAGGATCTTTTTGGGTATACCTCAATTTTATGTACAGCTATGATGGCTTATTGGTTAACTACTGTGAGTATAGTGTACAGGTTCCTGGGTTCAAGACCTGCAAGGGATGTTTATTTTGTTGCTGGACAGAACAGGGGCTGTGGATACAGAGTGATTAAGGCACTTTTAAGCAGTTGTATGTGGGTTTGTGCAGGTTTGCGTGATGGTAAGCAATGCTAACTTTTGGTTAAATATTCTTACACTCAGTTAGCCTCTAAATTGCTTATCCTGTGTAGGCATTGCTTACCCCCATGCAAACAGGCTTAAACCCACTTACTACTGCTTAAAAGTGCTTACTCCTGCTTACCCCGCACTAATCTAGAAAGAAATGAAACATAGGTCTTGGGAAAGTGGTAGATTTGGAAACTTTATACATTTTTACACTATTTGCTGTATGGCTTTGATTTATCATTCATTACACATTATAACTTTGTTTAGTATCCCTGATTCATGTGTATGTATACTGTATGAGGCACTTGTGTGTATCCGTTGATTTTACCACATTATTACAATGACACCTCACATCTGCACTTAATGCACTACTCCAGTTCACAAATATATGTTATTTAGTAGGTTATACAGCAAAAAAAATTTTCATACATTGCTTTCACATGGAAAATGGAATTTACTACAGTGAGGATTGAACCAGGAATGACTGCTAGCAAAGCGAACACTCTAACCACTACAGTATTGCAGTACTGCTTCTACTGAATGTATCTTGCTATTTACCTTCTTGTGTCATTTAAGCTAGAGTATGCGTAGCTAAGCAATGAGTAGTACTGGTCACATCACTGTCTTGTACACCTTACTTTTCAGCTTCTTTGTCATTGACTACACCTGATACTCTATGCCAGTTGGCTGCAGCCCCTCTGATTCTAGCTTTGACCTCGTCATTCAGACTACCCTTGTCCTCAACTATTCCTCCCAGATACTTGAAGCTGTTTACCTGCTAAACTATCTTCTCTTCTATCTCTATTCTCAGCTTCTTCTGATTTCCCCAGTTTGCTGCCATTACCACAGTTTTATCTGTGCTTAGTTTCATCCCATGTGCCTTCAGATTTGCATTCTATTCTCCTATCCTTAGCTGAAGTTTTAGCTCAGAGTCTGCCTGTACTGACACACTGTCTGCATAAAGCAGCTTTGTTGATCCATCCCCTCCAACCTGTTTGCTAATGTAGTCCATCACCAGTATGAACAGCAGTGGGCTTAGAGATGAACCCTGATGTACACCCACACCCATTGGTCACCCTGTTGGCCGAACACTGTTTGCACTTGAGTCATTGTGTCCTTGTACATAGTCTGCACTAATTCTACCAATGTTTCTGGGACTTCAAACCACCACAGTACTGCCCAGATCAGCTTTCTTGGGACCTTGCCATATGCTTTCTCCAAGTCTAGGAGTGCCCAGTTGGACTCTCTCCTCGTCTCTAGCTTCTTCTCAAGTATCTATCTCAATGCAAACATCGGGTCAGTTGTGCTGCATCCTGATCTGAATCCAAACTGCTCATCTCCCATCTTACATTCTACTAATCTGTGTGTCCGTTTATCAATCACCCTCACCAGAACTTTCATACAATGTGATAGGAGTTTGATGCCTCTGTACTGCCCACAGTTGTGGATGTCTCCTTTGTTCTTGTACACTGGCATGAATATGCTTATTCTCCAGTCATCTGGGATATGCCTTTCTTTCCACACTGTTATCAGTACCCTCAGGAACCATTTCTCCCCTATCTCACCCAGCATCTTTATCATATCTGCTGTGACCTCATCTGAGCCTGCTGCTTTCCCTGACTTCATCTTCTTTAGTGCTGTTCTTACTTTTTCTAGGGTGGACTCCTCTTCTTCTGTCATTGTAGGCTGTTTCTGTGGCAGTACAACATCTGTGGGGTTTTCTTCATTCAGAAGCTGCTGGAAATACTCTTTCCATCTGCCTTTGGTGTCCTCTGGGCTGGTGAGCAGGTTGTTGCTGGCATCCCTTATGAAGGGTGTCTAACTATCTTCATCTTTCTTTCTTTGCCTTGCAACCTGAATTATTTCTTTGTGCCCCTTACTGAGTCACTTTCCAGAAGTTAGTACAGTGACTCCGATGCCCTATTCTTTGCTATTGCAACTTCTTTCTTAGCTTCTTTGTTAGCCAACCAGTAGTTCTTTCTAGCCTGGTAAATCTTTTCTGTCTCCCACTTCTTCCTGCACTCCTTCTTTCTTTTGATGACTTCCTGGACTTCTGCATTCCACCACCAGCTTTCTTTATGAACCTTATTTCCATACATGGCTCGGCCACATATCTTTTCTGTAGTCTTAACACATGCTGTTTTTAGGTTCTGCCATTCTTCTTCATGTCCACCTATTTCCTCCTCTTCTTGGGGTGCTAGAGCCCTGAGTAATTCCTTGATCTGTTGTAGTTTTTCTCCAGTCAACTTCCAGGTCTTCAGCCTGGTCTCTGTTGACCTTAGAGCCTTCTCTGACCACTGCTTGTAGCTGATTGTGGCAACTAGTGGCTTATGCTGTGGGCTGACTGTTTCACTGGGGATGACTTTGCAATCATGGATTCTGCCCCAGTGCCTTTTCCTTACTAGGAGGAAGTCTACCTGAATTGCATGCTGACTACTCCTGCGTGAGATCTTGTGACTGTCTCTCTTTCTGAACCATGTGTTGGCTACTATAAAGCCATTTGCCAGACAGAGGTCTAGAATGGCTTCTCCTTCTTTATTCCTATTGCCCCATCCATGTGGACCCAGGCAGTCCTCATATCCTGTTCTGTCTGTCCCGATATGTGCATTCAAGTCACCCATTATCAACACCAATTAATTTTGCTTTATCTAGTAGGTCCTGCAACTGCTGTCTGATTGCACTCTTTTCCTCACTATCACAACCCTGCTGTGGGGCATAGGCTGAGATTATGAATACTGCCCTATCATTACACTGGAGTCTGACTGCCATGCGTCTGTCATTAATTCTAATGATATCCCTCACTGCCTTCTGAAGCCTCTCTCTCACCATAATTCCTACACCTTTTCTAGCCTGCCCTCCACCTGAGTAGTAGACACTGGATCCCAAGCCAAGTGGCTTTGCTGCACTGCCCTTCCATCTCATCTCCTGGATACATAGGATGTCCAGCCTCCTCCGTATCATCATGTCATCCACTTTCAAGCTGCATCCTGTCAGGAACCTACATTTCTCAGTTCATGTTTGGCAGGTTGGTTGGTTTTACGTCCAGCTTTCGCTCAACAGAGCTATCCCAGGTAACCCAGGCTGGGCAACTAGACACCGGCCAGCCAGTAACTTATTGACCCAGTGCTGCTGGGCTTTATGGTGGGCACACACTGGCCAACAGGGGCACATATACTCCTACACCTTTTCTAGCCTGCCCTCCACCTGAGTAGTAGACACTGGATCCCAAGCCAAGTGGCTTTGCTGCACTGCCCTTCCATCTCATCTCCTGGATACATAGGATGTCCAGCCTCCTCCGTATCATCATGTCATCCACTTTCAAGCTGCATCCTGTCAGGAACCTACATTTCTCAGTTCATGTTTGGCAGGTTGGTTGGTTTTACGTCCAGCTTTCGCTCAACAGAGCTATCCCAGGTAACCCAGGCTGGGCAACTAGACACCGGCCAGCCAGTAACTTATTGACCCAGTGCTGCTGGGCTTTATGGTGGGCACACACTGGCCAACAGGGGCACATATACCCCTTCCACCGTTAGCATGGGTCCCTGGCATAGGTCAGTGTAGGCTGGGTTCTCAACCCACTTCACCGGTAACTACCCATGCCCATTTTTGGCATCATTAGTCAACTGACCAAATCACCTAGAGCCATATTTTACACCATTGAGTGTCTCGCCCTGCCACGGCATGCAGTCTGTGATCCGTGTTCTCCTATCTTGAGGATACTCTGATACTGCCACCACAGCAGATGCCCAAAGCAGTTGGTCTGTACAACTCTTCCCCCTATAGGGCACCATGTAGAGTCTGTGCTGCTGCCCACAGCTCCATACATTGGTAAGTTTGAGATGGAAACACTCAGCATGTTTTTCAGACATGGGAGAAACCCCACGGAGACACAGGGAGAACATGCAAACTCCAAGCAGGCATTGGTTGGAGGTCAGGATTGAACCTTGTACGTTGTGCATGGGAGGGGAAGACCTTAACCACTAAGCCATCTGGTCTCCTCAGTGTAAACTAAATAATTGAGTAAAAGAATATCTGTAACAGAAAAGATGAGATTCTTTCAGCGTGCCAACTTTTGACTTCCACTCCATATGTAATATCTGTATGTATTGTATTTTGTCAATTACTGTATATACTGTAATGTCTATTGCAATTATGCCCTCAGGACAACTCTGATATTCACTTTGTATATAAAACATAGCTAGGGTAGGGTAAGAGGGGCAACTGGGCCTGGAGCAAAGTGTTAGGAGAGCGCTATCAGCCAGCTTTCATCCTGATCACTCCACTGCAGTGCTCTGTGCAGGCAGGATATAAAATGCAGCAACTGTTTGCTACTTTTGTAGCAAGCAGTTTGCTACAATTTAAAAGAAAAAAATATGTTTTATTCTGTTTACTAAAGTATGATGAAGGAGGGTCTCGGGCAAAGCATAGAAATGGGACCTGAATGGCTAGGGCGTGGGGGAGTGTCGTGCATCTGGCCACCTGCTTGATGGTGTGTCAGTAGAAGGAAATTACTTTTTTTTTGCTCTTCACTTAAAAAGCTGGGAGGAGGCAGATTGGGTTGTGATTGTCTGCACGAAGTATCCTGCGAGTTTTGCTAAAGTTTTTTTTTTTTTACTTAAAGAGTTGAGGGACAAGGCCACTAGTTTATGGGATTGGCACAGGGTGCTTGGTTGAGCCAGCTACACTTACATTTGCAATTTGTCATTCACTCTGTATATAATGTCATCTATTGTATGCAGAAAACAATGTTCCAGTTAATGAATTCAAAATAAATAAATAAATAATGTGACTGTGTTTGTACAACTGTTCTCTGCCTACATAGGTTGAGAGATGACTATTCATCAATTCCTTCCCATGCATTTACATTACACTGTAATCAGGAATACTCATCCCAACAACATGTAGGTTTATCTTCACCCAAAAAACACATGTTGAGTCTATACATTTTTCATGTTTATCATACATGCTGTGCTCTGAACCATATGTCCACCTACTTAGCTACAGCTCCTATAGGCTTGGAAATGCACCATACTCAGTGATTTCTTGACATCTCATGTTATACCATCCATGAATCAAGTTAGTAGTGCTAGCATTCGGTTTAGTATTGTATTAACATCCTGCTTGTTATTTACGCTGCACTGCTTTACCTTAAGTGCAGTTGGTTTATGTTGAATAAAATGCATATTTATGAATCAAAACTGTAATCATTATTCAGTGCTAAACATCCTAATGCAGTGTTTAACATGTTCATGATTCCTAGCCATAGGAATATATGGCCTTAGGTTAAATAATTCTTCAAGGTAGAGTTGAAACTTGCGTCTGTAAAGTGCGGTTAAAACAGTTTGCATTCTTTCCTTCCACTCATTATTTATTTACAAGTACTTATTTTAGCTCCCAACTATGCAGGATTTACAAGTAGACTTGCCAGAACTCAGCTCCCCATGATATGGGCACAGACAGACTTTGTCTCAGAGTGCTTGCCCATCAAATGCAGTAATGCATCTCTCCACTTAGTAATTATTATTGATAATGGTAACGATGGCTGTAGATCCATAGTTACTATAATTAGATATGATCATGATGAATGTGTTGTTTTGTTCTGTTGTTTCCTTAAAAAGTTAAAAGCACAGTTGCAAATCAGCAGGTAGGAAAAGACAAAGTGCTGTCTGTAATTCGGCTATTAAAGAAACGCTCATCCCTTGTCCTAGTAGTGGTAGCAGTCTTCTGAACGAAGAGTAATTAATCACTAACTGTAGCAAGAGAATGGCTCTTAAAAAAGTATTCTTAAAACTTGAGTCCCCAGACTGTCATCTGCTTGTTTTTCTATAAAGTGGTTTTAGACTGGCTCAGACTAAAAGCCCTTCCTCCAAATACAGCAGTGCTGATGCTAGAAACACAACATGTTAGAGCTTTCAAAAGCTGAATGACTATATAAAGGATAATGCTTCATTGATCTGCATTTTATGACCTTTGACTGCATCAGAATTTATTGGAATCCAAACTCTTGTTGCGGATGCATGTAATTTCTCGGCTTTTGTACTTTCAAGATCATGCCACACACAAAAAAGAAATGTTTATTTTTCTTAATATGTCTGGCTGTGACAAAGAGGGGGCCTCAATGCATTTCAAAGGAAAGGAAAATAAGTATGCAAACAACAGTGCAGTCTACACAAACGTTTTGGGTACTACAACTGCTCCTGAGCAAAAGCTGCAGGAAGGACTCTAAATGCAGGTCCATTGCTTATGCAGAAAATGATGAGGCAGTGTGTGCACAAGTGTTGAGGAAAGATTCAAATTCTAATTGTCAAAGAAGTGTATATTTGTTGCTTTACTGTAAACAGCAGCAGAAGGAACTGTAGTCATCAGTTCATGTTCTTTTCCTTCGTAAAGAAATGTTATTTGCACATTATTCAGCCCTTCAGACTGCCTGTTATTGACACACAGTCAATGTGATAAATCAATTTCAGAACCACTTAAGCAACTCTGCGAGTCATTTACTGGAAAGTACTTATGTCAGAAAGGAAAATAGTATGCAAAGTTACTTTCAATATACTCAAACACTGTGCAACAGCACAACATTTTGATGATAAAGGGATTTTAGGGTACAAGTATCTGTTTTTGCACAGCAACATTTATGACCAGGTCTAGTATGAAAACCCATCAAAAGATACCAAACAGTGCTATTCTTCAAATACTAGGTAATTCCCAATACTGTTTTTGAATCACTTCAGTTCTTTATGAGCAATAGTGTATGAGAAATAAGAGCGGGGAAAAAAAATACATCCTTGTCTTTTCTTGTTTGTACCTGCTTACAACAGAAGAATATATGAATACTTTGGCAATATCTCCAAATGGGCTTAGAAACAAGGCAATTTAATCTTTAAATGTTTCGCAGGAAAATAAGTCAAGAGGGAAAGACAGACAAAGTGTGTGTGTGTGTGTGTGTGTGTGTGTGTGTGTGTGTGTGTGTATATATGAGAGTGTATAAATAAATTGATAGATGGATACAGAATCTGTTTATGCATCTACATTATACTAATTAAATATGTTTTTTAAATTGCAGTTGACAGACTGCAAGAAATTAGAGGTCTAAAGATCTGTCATAACTATGTAAAGAGGGCATAAGTCAATGGGTTCACAGATGCCATCCATACTGTATAAGAGACATGACATACAGAGTGCCAGAGCCCCTGTACTGACAAAAAAACGACTTGCTCATTTGTCAGTGGACACGCAGTAAAGGACAGTGCACTGAGCAGTACTTTGCTGCACTCATTTCATAAATGCCCTGAATGTTAGTGACAGCAGGTTCAACATAAGAGGTATGGGCAACACTACACTTAGGAATGCCAGGGCAAATGTCCCAGCTGTGAAACAGTATGCCCCAGTGAGTATCACACTAAAAATGCAAATACACTTTTTTAAGTGGTTAATTCCTGCTCCTTTAAAGTGGCAAATACCCCCTTTTCCTGCCCACGGCAGTGCATTACCAGAAATGGTTCCAATTTCCATTCTCTTATAGTTTCATATGTTTATACTATGTTATTGATTAGATAAACCATTTGCAGTCTAGCTTCAAGATCCCTTTTATTCAGGACCCTACAACACAAAGTAGGTACTATATAATTTCTTCCTTATTCATCAAGGATTTAAAGGGCCACACTGGAGTGAATTTAGAGTTTCCCATTCGTTAACCCAGAAAGCATTTGAAGAGGGTCATGGAGCTGCCTTTTTTACATTTATGGGAATTTTATTCCATAAAGAGGGATTCTTTTAAGAGAATCGCACCAACAGGTTCCTGTTTATGCTGTAGTGGAAGTTAAGTTCCTTCGAGCAAATGGATGAGGTATTATTTGCTTTGTGAATGTGTAGGAGGTTGCATAGGTTTGGATCGTCCTTAGCTCACTTAGCCAATGAAAGACTAACACTGGAAATCATCAGTGAAAAGGGACCCAACCAATCCCAGAGCCATAGTACATTCAAAAAGCTTTGCAGTAGGATCTGGGAGTGGATATCATAAATCAACAATTAGAAGGGATGGATTGTGGAGGTACTGAAAGGGAGCTTTTCTTTTACAGAAAATGTTTTAATCTGAACTTCCAATATATATATATATATGCATTTATTTATATATATATAGAGAGAGATATAATGAATGTTCAAAGTGTTAATTTATTAACACAAAACAGACTAAAGCATGCCAACAGTTAATTATACTGACAACACAATAGCACCAAGTATATTGAAAAAGGAAACAAATTTCCTACCCATAATCCTACCACACATTCAGATTGAATTTATCTGAACAGTAGTAGTGTTATGGAATTTTTTTATTTAAGGTAAGTTACATGGTTAAAGGTAGGGGCAGGATTAGAGTTAAGGCTAACCATACACCTTACCTTAAAAAAACTTTCTGTAACACTACTACTACTATACAAGACAGCTTGTAGCATTCACACAAAACTAAATCTATACTCTTACTTGACTCAAATCCTTATCTTAACCAACACACACTCGCACATACACAAACTCTAACCCTTTAACAGAACCTTACCCTAAACCTAAAACACAAACACTCACACACATGCTAGATCTATTCCCTAACAGAACTCTTCTCCAACCCTAAACCTCACACAGACCACCTCAAAAAATAAACTCATAGTGTGTGTGTAAAGAGCAGAAAATAAGCAACACAAAGACAACATTCCCACACAATAAAAAAGCATACAATAATAAAATTTAAACCAAAATCAATATCTACTCACGCATAATACATGCAACATTTTATTATTCCTGCTATCATTAAATATGTTTGCATCAAAGATGAGCATCTTTTGACTCAAGTCTCTATCTGCAGCATTATGGAAACTCATTTGAGTTCTGCCATTTTCGCATATAGCTTTAACAATATACTGATTTAAAAAGCTGACCCCTATGCAACACAGGTGATGATTCTATACTGAATATAAACTAAATGGCTCAGACACAGGGCAAAAAAAAATCACTGTTTTGTGAAACACATCAAATTTAAAATACACTGTAGAAGGCATACAGTGCATTCTGAAGTGGTTATTTTCACTGACTCACTAAAATTAACTTTATATGTTTAAAAGCAGCTGAATATTGAGGAAGGCATGCTTAGCTGTGAAACTTAAAGTGTATTTACTTGGAATCATAAGCTTTTTGCCTTAACATTACCTAATTGTCACAAATGCATATTATGTGCTTTACACTGTAAAATTTACTTATAAATGGATTCATCCAATGTTTTAAAAGTAACCAACAGGCTGAATACTGAAAAGACAGGCATTGCTGGGCAAGATAACATGCATATAGTTGCTTGTTTATGTGTACATATGTGCAAATTAACTTTATCCTGTAGTTTATGGTTTGATTACTTCAGTATCCCTTTGTCTGCTTTGCAACTCTAAGCAGACATTGCTTTTGGGTTCTAAGTGGAAAGGGACATTTGTGTCTAGCTGGTTAACCTGATAAATAAAATAAACAAGATACCTTGGGGAATGGGATATGTCAGCTTTTATTCCCAAACACTGTCACATTCCTGAATATATTGCTTCCTACAAGAATATATTTGTCAGGAAAGAGTTCCTGTGTATCCTATAAGAGTATACTCATCTTTTCAGGAAATATCTATATACTCCCCAAAAGAATATACTTGTCAGTGTTTTCAAAGCTTAATTTCTGAAGTCTGAGTACAGATGAATACCTGAAACTAAGGCAGCAAGGTATTTTTTACAAGATGATATGATTTCATAAGCATTCATACATAGTGGAATAGTCAATAATGGGATATATACAGCTGGAGTCATTACGGGGAGTCTGAAAATGTTATTAAAATGTGAGATATTTTTCCATTAACAATAGAAACATGGAGTATGATACTGCCATATTGGGGTGGTTTATGTAAGCAGTGAGTGTTAGTGTGATGATATGGGCAAGTGCCAGCATAGCCAGATGGAATTTTATAACGAATGATATGTCCTTTGAATATCAAACTGATTTATACAAGATGCTTGTGTTACAAATGTATTAGAACGATATATAATTTGTATATCAAACTGATTTGTACAGATGTTTGTGCCAAAAATGTGCTGGTGAGATTTGCTTGTGTTAAAATTTATCAACAGTGCACCTTGCTGAAATGAAAAGAAATTTACATGTATTATTGCAAATTAATTAAATATATGTTTTAATAGAAGACACAGGAACAGCAAAGGTTAACTTTAAGAAAAATAAGGGTAATGTAAATGAGCTGTTAAACCATTAAAATGGCACTCCCAGATTGCTGAATAGGACTGGAGACTCTGGGTCTGGGAAAGAGCCTTTGTTTATTAGCTCTATGAAAAAAAGCGGAGGTCCCAGGCACTGCCATAAACATTTGGATGTGTATTGTGGCCATCTGTGCTAAATTCCTGTTTCAGCTTCAGAGGAGAATACTGTGAGAACCTAGAGTCAGGTGACCAGATGAGGTCATTCTACCAGCCCTCTTGGAAATTATATTTTAGATATTATAAAGAGAAATCTCAGCATATTAGGTATTCTGTTTTGGGAAGCATGACTAAAAAGACCCTCACCCACAGCATCTTGCCTTGCAATAGTAAGTAACTTAACTAGGAAACAGTAATTCTTTTAGATTCAGTCAGGAATATAGTGAAGCTTAGTTTAGGCATTGTTTTTCTTTATTTGTCTGAGTCTGTTCTTCAATGTTCTTTTCAATATTTCCTGTGATCTAAACTCTGTGGTTTACTGTAAATATCTATTCAGTACTGTCATGCTCTTTTATTATTTATTATTAAATATATTTAAAACTGTTATTGTGGTTGGTCCTTGTAGAAAGTACCTGACCTTTGAGAGTACTTATATTTATTTGGTGATACTCTGTGGGCCACTCCACAAGGCCTAGCCATCTTGGTGAATTACTACCATTTGTATTAGTATTAATATCACACAATATAATTGGACACCCTTTTTTAAGGGCTGTAGAGTAACTGATTGTGGAGTGGCTGGTGCCAGTGCTAACTACCTTATACTCTGGGCAGAAGGGGACACAGCAGGTAAATCTATGCCAGCCTTTTCCAGGTGTGTGTGTGTGTGTGTGTGTGTGTGTGTGTGTGTGTGTGTGAAAAATTAAATCTTTCACTGTGTGTGTGTGTGTGTGTGTGTGTGTGTGTGTGTGTGTGTGTGTGTGTGTCAGCTACTTGGGGCAGGGACACGAAGCAGTGGGTTTACAGAGCAGGTGCTGGAGGATTTGGCTTGGACACTCAGCTAAGGACCTAAACCTACAGCTGTACCAGTGGAGAGTCTTACTGGGGACCAGGAGGGAGACAGATATAGAGACATCCAGACCCCCAGCTGAGTGTGTTCCCTGTGTGCTCTTAAGGGAAATTGTACTTGATGTAGAGAGGTCTGCATCTAGAAACACTGAGTGTATCCATTTGCATTCCAAGTACACATCCCTCTCCAGTTTCAGTGGTGAGGATTCAGGCTCCTTGATTACTGGCCCAGTGTGGGGACTACACATATTGGTGGCCATCACATATTGGTAGCAGTGATGGGCATCACATATTGGTTGGCAGTGGTAGCACCATCACTTGATTGCACATTGGTGAGCAGTGGTGTGGACATTGAATTCCTGTAGCCTATAAGCAGTTGTCACTAAAGAAAGGTGCAATGTCAGCAGCCACATGGTAGACATTCAGAGTTTCATATCAAAATAGTTTTATTTATTTACTTTTTGTTAGCTTAGTTAGTCAGGGAGAGCAGGCAAGGTTGTCAGCAGAGGATTATGGCAAGCTGACAAGGAACCAGTTGGCTGAGATGTGCCAAGCCAAAAACTGGTGCATGGCAGCCTGAATAAAGGGGAAATTATTGCAGCCTTAATCACAGCTATGGCACCGACTTGCAACAGGAAGACAACCAGTCTGACATTGGGGATATACAGCTCATAGAAACAGGACAGTTCAACTTTTCCTCAGAGGACTTAAAAGGCCATCTGGATATGGTAATGGAGAAGGGAGTAACCATACCCCAGAAGCAATAAAGGTCAGTAAACTTCTTCCTCAGTACCAAGAAGGTGATAATTTTGATAGATCGATTTATATATTTGACAGAGTATGCAAACAGAGTAAGATGTAACACGAAAAGGTGTGTAAAAGAGTGGAAACAACCACAAATAACAGCCAACGAACCACTCCTTGAGCCAATAACCACCAGTTGAAAAGCACCTTTATTCGATCCACATAAAATATTCCACACAAACAGAATAAGACTGACCGAGGGCTCTGGTACAGTTCTTTACCCCCTTACTCCATGGAAAAGCTGTAACTGTTGTTTCTAAATTGTCTGATATTGATTGTTTAGATTATGGTCAAGTTAAGCACTGTTTATTACAATGTTTTAAGTTAACACCTGAAGCTTACAGAAAAAAAAGTTTTGTGAGGATAGGCTCAAGGCAGATGAAAGTGTATGTGATTATATTGCTGAACTAAGTGCTTATTTTCATAGGTGGATGAGTAGATGCCAGGTCAACATGTTTCAAGGGCTGGCAGACCTTTTGGTCAGGGAACAGGCTCTTAACACTTTGCCTGAGGACATGAGAATCTGGTTGTCAGACAGGGAATGCATCTCTGCAGATGAGATGGGGAAAAAGGAGACCTATACCTAGCAAGCAGGGTATCACTGCACAGGAAAGGGATACCCAGTGGTGCATATGGCTATAAGGGACTCCAAGGTAGGCAGCCTAAACCACCACAGAAAAGTCCACTAGTAAAAGGGGAAGCCACTAGTTCAGGTACATGGCCAGGATCAAGGGTTAAATATTTCAAATGTAACCAGTAGGGCCATGTAGCATACAGATGTCCACAGAGGCAAGGTGGGGAACAAAAGGTGGGGCAGCCAGCAAATGGGAATAACAGAATGTCAGTGATAAGTTGTCTGGAGACAACAGGGGTACCAAACTACCAGCAGAGTTTATATCTGATCTTGGTGGATGGAAAACAGGCTACTGTCAAGAGAGACTCAGCCTCTGATATAACCATTGTGAAGCCTGCAGTGGTTAAAAAGTAGCAGTACTTGCCTGGGCAGTCCACTCCAGTCAGATGTTTAGGAGGGATCCCATTCCAAATGCCTTTGATCAGGATTCACCTTGACTGGGAGGGTGGAAAAGGAAGCAAGAAAGTAGATGTGCTTGAGAATATCCCTGCAGATGTGTTCACAGGGAATTATTCTGATAATGCAGTATGTTGTATGCATACAGTGACATGCAGTTAGGCCTGGAGACAGGCATGTGGGTCTGGTAACCTGGGGGGAACCAGATAGACCGCACACCTGAAGCTAGGACTGGTGATCTGGCTACTTCAGGGAGGGAGCTACCTTGCAGCAGTGAGAGTGAAGGTGAGTCACAGCTGCTGCTGGGTACTGATGTTCCTTTGGACAGAGTGACTGCAAGGACAGAGGTGAGTAGTAGTACCCAGGCTGACAGTGAATCACTGCTGTCAAGGGATACCAGACTTCCTGTAGAAGGGGAGCTGGGAAGGGTTACAAAGAGAAAGTTGAGACAGGCTCAGCTGTCAAACCCTACATTACAAGGCTTGAGGGAGGTAGCTAGGGAGGCAGCTGATTCTCAAGGAAAAGGGGATTCTGTATACTGGAACAAAGGTTTACTGTATAGAGAGTGGACCCCTGTGCTAGAAGGTTAGTTAATACAGCGGTTGGTAGTGCCCAGAGCTTACTGTCTGGCACTTCTAGCCATAGCCCATGACATTCCATTTGCAGGTCATATGGGCATAAAGCATACCAAGAGATGTATTATGCAGAATTTTTATTGGCCTGGGATGTGACAGGGTACTGCAGGACCTGTGAGCAGTGCCAAAATGTAGGCAAGGCAGGAGAAAAGATCAAAGCTCATTTGATGCCTTTGCTTATGATTGAGGAGCCATTTCAGAGGGTGGCTATGGATATTGTGGGGCCTCTGAGTACCCCAAGTTCCACAGGGAAGAAGTATACCCTAGTGGTAGTAGATTATGCTACTATTAAGCCTGAGATGGAGGCTCTGTCCTCCATCAAGGCAGAGAAGGTGGCAAATGCTTTGCTAGAGATTTACAGCAGGGTAGGTTCCCAAGAGAAATACTGACTGACAGAGATGAGGCACCAACCTCATGTCAGACCTGTCTATCAGAGTGCTGTGGGGTGAAATATCTAAAGACAACCACCTATCACCCCCAGACTAATGGTCTTGTGGAAAACTATACTTGATGCAGAGAGATCACTTTGGGTTCTAGTTGTAATTATACTGGATTAGCATAGGTAAGTAATTGTAAATTAGTTATATAATTGACAAACTGTTAAATTAACAGTTGGAAAAAAGAGATAATCATTTTTTGCCAAATTGTTAATTTAGCAGTTTGACAATTACATAACTAATTTACAATTACCTAGTTAAATTAATCCAGCATAATTAGAGCTGGAACCCAAGTGACATAAGAGCTGCCTGTCTGTCCTTGAAAATTCATGCTGTAAACATGTCTCGGTACATTTTGTCCTCCTTGTTTGGAAGCAATCTTTTAAACTTTGTATTTTTTTAAGGTTGTAAAATGCACTTTTCCTTTCTTATAAACAAATGCTTGCCTGTTTTTTTGTTTGAAAAGAAAAGTTTGTTTCTCTCTTTTGAATATGATCTTTAAATCTGATATATAAAATCATTGTCTACATACAGACCTTTGATAGTAATACCAGTGTGTAGCCCATTGTCTACTGAAAAGCGTTTACATTTTACAATTTTGGTGGCTTATAACGTTTATCTGATACTAAGAATCTTGTGAGGTGTGTTTTCAGTTCAGGATTTTGGAGAAAATCTCTCAGGAAGCAAGTGATTTCCTGGCTTAGATAGCAAGGGGATTAATTGCCATCTTTCTGCCTAGAACTCAATGAATAAAGAGCAGAAAACTGTAGCTACTGGATTAGAAATATTGAATTCATATAAGAAGAATACCATGTAGAATAATAACACATACACAGGTACATGCCAGTTATTTTTTCAGATGTAAAATATAATACTTCATAAACAACTTGTAGCATTCATCATATTAAAGAGAAGTTGTTAAATCCTCTTTTACATAACTTTGATCTCAGTATCCAGTATTTTAGTCTTACTTGCATTTTTGTTTAAGGTCCCATATTTGCCATGTACCAGACTGTTCCTGAATATGAGATATTTTGGCTCAGTGGGCCCTACCTTTTCATCATAAATGAGATAAAATCAAATCCTTAATAACAGAGAGCAATTCGTGCAGCTTTGAAGAAAGTAAATTTTAAGTTTAATAACTTTTGATTTTGGCTCAGATTAGACTTGGTTCTTGGGTTTTTGATAAATATGCCTTTATTTCAGTGTAACATACTCATGTCACTATATATTAAATAGTGAATTAAAAACACTATCAGTATGTTGCACTATGACACAGCTTTCAGAAGAGTATCTTGAGGATTCAGAAACAATCCAATTGCTCACTGAAACAGGTGCAGTAAAAAGGGATTGTTTGCACAATGCAGGCATTTGTGATTCAGAGTTATGCCAGGTACAATGAGAAAAGACCTCATTATTGGCTAATTTGCATATCTCTGAATCGCTGCTAAATAGCGAAAGTGTAAATCTACACTTTCAAGTGATGTTAACACTGTCGGCCCATGCATCATGTCGGCACACGCAGCCCCCATCATTAATTCTCCCACGCACATACACAAAGTAAAACACTGTAAAACACACACACACACACACTCTACATATAGTTTCAATCTTCATATCCTTTCAGCAAATGAATGCTAGGGCAAGTTATTATTCTAGTGAATTTCTAAGTTTATAAGAATAATTAAACTTAGTCCCAGATTGTCTTTGCCCCACCATTACTTTTGTCTTTATTTATTTATTTGACATTTGTTAACCAGGAAAGTCTGACAAGCTACAGTCCTTTTTCAGCAGAGGGACAGGGAGAAAAGCTCCATAATAGTTTTACAAGAATAAACAATCAACAATTTGTACAATAAATGCAACAATAAAAAGAGAATAAGTACAGAAAACACTTACTCCCAAACAAATGGTCTTAATAAACAATGTATAGAATTTGTTAAAAATAGGTATATAAACTTTATAAGAAACCAGATTATAAATATCAAGAAGAAGAAAAAAGAAAAAGCAGAGATAAGAAATACAGAGTTTGAAAATATTAAGAGAGAAGGTTTAAGGTGATACAGATATGAAGTGTAGTAGCAATAGAATGAGAAAATATAGGAGCCAGAGAGGAGTTATAGCAGTCAGAAGTAGAACAATTTAGAGGAAGTACGGAGAAGAGTAGAAATGAGGTTGTAGTTAGAAAGATAAGGGAGACTGAGATTTAACAAAGTTAGGAGAAGAAAGTTCAAGCAGTGATTTTACAGTGACATGTCCAATTTGTTAAGCAGATATTCTTTATCAAGGCATATTTCACTATGAGGTGAGAAGTGTGCTTATATGTGCCCTGTCCATATCCCTTGTAACTCACAAACTGTTGAAGGCATTGAATAATATCAGAGATCCTCCTCATATGATTTAAAAAAAAAACTCGCTGTACTAAGTTGTCATCCTTATGTTTCCTGTGGTAAGGGTGCAGGGTAAAAGCCTTTGTCACCTCCATTGTAATTTTTTTTATTGTTGTTTTTTAACTCTTAGTTTTAATTTTCCTTAAATCCCTGATATCTAGTGGTGGCTCAGAGGACTAATATTCCTAGTGGGAGGTTTCACCTTTAAGGAACGTTATATAGACATTCCCTGCTGTCAAGTAGTTCCCCAACCCCTACTTGCCATTAAGGCATGCTTATCTAAAGGTATCCCCTGATGTCTAGTGTTCCCCCCAACTCATGTTATGTGTAAGCACCCAAATGTAATCCCTGGTGGCTATTGTTCCCCTGTCTCATATCTTGTTGAAGTGTCATTGAGGTACATAGCTAAAAGATATATCCCTGATGTATAGTGGTCCACCCCGTAACATATTGTCTTTCTTTTGTTTCTTTTTAATAAGTGCCATTAAGGCTGTTCCCCTGCTGGTGGATGGAAGCCATACTAAGATACTACTGCTGCCCTGCTGGTGGATGGAAGCCATACTGCGCTACTACTGCTGCCCTGTTGGTGTATGAAAGCCATACTGAGATACTACTGCTGCCCTGCTGGTGGATGGAAGCCACACTGAGATACTAAGCCATACTGAGCTATTATTGTTGCTATTGTTGCACAAGTGTACTGCTGTTGTTGCCAGACAATGCACAGTAATAATGGCTAATCCAAGCAATAACTATTTTTTCTTGTTCTATTCAAAATATTCCATAAAAAGTTCATGCATGTCTTAGAAAAACTGCAAAGGCAACTCCATAAGAGTACATATCCGCAGAAGTTGCCATAAAAAGTATGAAGAGGCATTACCAAATACTAAAATGGCAAAACTTTGCAAAACCCAGTCTTCACATTTTACTAGTGTATTCCTACTATACAGGATACTATAATCTTACCAATGAAAGTATTGTTTCATAGTCCATGCCTTGCCTATTGATGTAACATTACAACCTATTGTAATGATTTTTCTAGTTCAGTTTAATGTAAATCCTAAGAAATGTAAATTGTAATATGTTTTTCTCCCTGTTATATATGTAATACTTTTAATTGTATTTTAAATATTGGACAGGATTCACGAAGGCTTGCACGGAGTCTAAGAGTAGTGTAAGACTCCATGCAGCCTTCGCGATCCAGGAACAGCCCAAAGTCAGTGTAAGAGACAAGCTAAAACGTCTCTTACACGGAGTGGGTGTGGATAAGCTAATCACCTCACTTGCAGCCGAATAGCATGCAAATGAGGATGATTAGCGATCCAAGAAGCCCAGAACAGCCCGTGTAAGAGCAGTTTTAGCAACAGAAATGTACTCAGTTGACAACTGAGTACGTTTCTGCAAAAACCGCAATGGAGCCATGTCAGCTCCAAATAAAGGGTGCATATGTGTCAGGCAGCATGCCAATGGCCAAATATGTGGCCATTGGCAAGGTAACCTGATGCAAAAGTAATAAAAATATATATTTTTTTTTTGGCGATCGCTGATGTTTAAACCCAGCGCAGCCCCGCGCAAACAGGCTGCGCTGTATAAAACATAAAAACGAAGGTTATAAACCCACAAATGTGGGTTTTATGCAATACATGGAATGTCAATGCAGGGACCAGCAGACCAAAACCAACATGGCCACCGTGTAGTGGTTGCTAAGGGGGGAAGCTGAGTCTAAGAGATGTAACTAAGCATTAGTAGGCAATCTGATGCAAATGAGTGTTAGGATACTGAATTCCACTGTCACATAGCAAATGAGCACAGTCTGAAGTAGTCTAAGAGTTACAGAAGGGGGAGTAACAGAGTAGGAGATAGGTGACATCACAGGGGGGAATGGTAGAAAGAAATGCAGTTCATTGGAGGTCAGAGTTACATGACAGATGTCAGACAGATATCATGGAAAGAGGTGTGCCACTAGATAAGCATGAGAAAGTCAAGAAATGGAAGGTGTACACTGTTGCCTACACCAAAGTTTCTTGCTGGGCGTGCATGCGCACGTGTGCGCGCCATGAAGCGCGGGTAAGACAGTGTGCGCGCGTGTAAGGCAGACTGAGCATGTGGGAGCGTGTTGGGAGATGTTTAACACTGTTTGCACGGGTGTGCACGCATTTTAATCCAAATAAGCAGATTCTGAACCATGTAAGCATGTGTGCGTGTGTGTAAGCCACTGTGAGTGTGTTTCTGCTGGTTTGCACAATGCTCCTCCCTGAGGAAACAGAGAGGAAAAAGGAAGCAACAGATTTAGTAGGAAGCTAGCCGGGAATACTGCTGGAGCTAGCAGGTGAAAACAATTAGAAGCAGGCAATTACACAGGCAGAATAGTAGCTCAGCCCAGCACTTAAAACTCTGCAAACAGCAGTGCAGGATGTTTCTCTCAAGAGACACTGCAAGACAGGAGTAAGTTATTAGAAGTGAAAACTGAAAAAGCTGAACTCAGAGCAGAAATGTTAGGGGCTGCCATAGCTATCATAATGAGACATAGGCAACTTGCTGAGGGTGGTGACAATGCAGATGGTGCCAGACAACCCACAGTGAGGAGACGGAGAAGAGTGTACAGGCCCAGGGTCACCTACCATGGGTTACATGAGCTGGAGATAGTAGAGCGCTATAGAGTGGACAGAGACCTCCTGCAGCAAATAGTGGAGCTGTGCAGGCCATGCCTCACACACAGAACCAACAGAGGGGAACCCATCCCAGTGGAAACCAAGGTATGTGTTGGCCTAAGAATACCAGCAACAGGTACCTTCCAGAGACCAACTGGTGATATGATGGGGATATCACAGGCATCAGCCTCCAGGGTACTGCACCAGTTCCTGGATGCCATGTCAGCACATGTCGGTGATGTATATTTCCCCAATGTCCGTGAGGTAGTGGCCAGCAATATGCGTCTCTTCCAGCAAATAGCAGAATACCCTGAGGTAGTGGGTGCAATAGACTGCACGCACATACGCATCAAAGCACCAGCCGGTGAGCAGGGTAGGGCATACATCAACCGCAAGGGCTTCCCCTCCATCAACTGCCAGGTCATGTGTGATGCCCAGGGCATAATAATGAATGTGTGTGCTGGCTGTCCTGGGAGCTACCATGATTCTCACATCTGGCATTTGACGCAGCTGTACCAGACATTTGCCAATGGGGACATCCCGCACGGACACCTAGTGGGGGATGCAGGTTATGCACTGGAGCCGTGGCTGATGACACCCATCAGAAATGCACACATACCTGAACAGGAAAGCCATAATGAGGCACACGCACAAACACGTAATGTAATAGAGTGTGTGTTTGGGCTGCTCAAGTCACGGTTCCGGTGTCTGAACACATCTGGTGGAGCCTTGCAGTACACACCAACTACATGTACCCAAATTGTCATGGTATGTGCTATGCTACATAATATGATCTTGCGAAAACAGCTGCAGCAGGACCAGCATAGGGCCGGGCCAAACAGCCCCCCACCATTGCCAAGGCCATCACAGGCAGAGCGTGACTCGGAGGAGGAACAACCTGAGCCTGCCCCAGTAGGCAGAAGGAGGCGTGCCCAGTATGCCCTGGCCTTGGCAAAGAGGCAACGCATAGCACATACACTGGCTCAGTAGGAACCCTGGGAATGATACCCCCTCTGACTCACTCAAATAATAACATGGATGCCTACAATTACATGACCTGCTCACAAACATGTACAGGGAAGTGTAATATGCGCATCTGACAGAGGCAGCCCTGCAGCACCACCTGAGGCATAAATGCCATGTGTTAAGTAATGTAACACCATGTACCATATGCACACCTGAGGACCCTGACTAACATCCTACCCTCACCAAGCATCATGCCACAATATGACAATGAGATGATCAAGTGCAATAATTGACTGAAGTATCGCAGTTAGTCAAAGGGGATCCAATGTGTGCCAGTCTGGGATGACATGCTGAGCATGACATGATGCTCCACCTGCTAGGACTGGCGTGCACCTATCAGTGCAGGCCATATGGATACTGGCAAAGGCTGTTGTTACCCATAGTGTGCCCTGAATAGGTAAGGCTCAAAACACAAACCTATCTCCAAGGTATCAGAAGGGATAAGAATAAGATAAGGGATAAGTCGAAACAGCAAGATGCATGCAGTCTAAACTCACCCAGTATGGAGAATGTTGATATCTGTGCTGTAACAGAAAACTGAGTCAAGGCTCACAACAGCACCCTAACACTACCAGGTTACACCTCATACTGTGCTGTACAGCCTCAAAACATGGAACAAGCTACAAAAGGAGGGTGACTAGCAAGAACTGTCAAGGATAACCACACCCCCATGTTGGTACCACAACAAGAAGCAGCATGGACTAGCCATGGTCAAGTAACAGTGGCTAAAACTGCCCCCCAGTTTATAGCCTGCTACAGACTACTGTCCCAACACCAGGAGCTGCACCTGGCCTATGCTGGAATACATTAATATATCAAGTCCTCCAAACCACATTATATTGGGTGACTGAAAATACCTAGACATAGACTGGGAGCATTATACTAGCTCCAACAGTGTAGGACAAAAGTTCATAGAATCCATAAACCAAAAGGCCCAAGAACAACGTACCACTCCCACAAGAGGGGTAAGCATACTGGATGTGATAATCAGCAACATGGGTACTGGATGGCAAGACGAGAAGTGTATTGCTCACTGGTAAAACCAGACCATAGAGTAATCACACTGGATATACAAATCCTGACCACAGTCCCTGGCCAGAAAACCACAGTGGAAAAAATGTGTAAAGCAATATTTGCACTCCTCCAAACTGATGTGGAATCCATTAAAGGTCCTGTGCAGGTGCAAAATATGGGCCACACCTCAGAACCTGTAATACAGCCATTCCATGAACACTGCCAGGAATGCTTGGATTATGCAATCCTAAATTAAAACAAGACACAATGCCATACATGCAGGCATCTGGCATGGTGGACACCAGCCATAACCAAACCATGCAAGAGAATGAGGAAGCTACTACATGATAGAGCAAACATAAACAATGAAGTAATCACTGATCAGTAGTATGGCAATAAAATATGTCCACACATACAATCCACTAAGGCCAGCCACAACAAGTTGAATCTGTGAATCCTGAGGCAATGTTACAGCTGCCCCAAGTACACAGACAACCCCAACTCCACCCAAGAAATACAAATATATGTGAGAGATGCAACCATCTATCCAAACTGGAGGCTGAGCTCCCTCAACTCAGTACTCCCAAAACTAGTCAGGAAGAGAAGGTAACCACACACACCACAAACACAGTCCCACATAGACCTTTCACAACTGCAAACCAAACACATAAACACAGAAAAACATTCTCAGAGGCACAAAGTACAAACACAGCACACCAACAGAGGCCTCTAAAGCAGACACCCAATCAAACAATCTCCAAACATAGCACATGCAACACATAGTACACAAAGCTGGTGTGCCAAACAGTCACAGGCCAGAAGGAGAAACAACATGCCTGATACAGTTGTAATAGGTGACTCCATAGTCAGACACACTGCTGTCCCGCACACCAGACTGAAAAGGGAAAGGGTACAGTAAGCTGCCTGTAGGCTGCCACAATACACCACATAACAGAAGTATGCAGGTCACTCCAAAGCAAGTAGAAATATGATGCAGTCATAGTCCATGCTGGTGTGAATGACCTGAGATGTACCTCCCTAGTCTACATGAAAAGTGACATAGATGAGCTCTCTGATTATGTAGTCCAGGCTGGTATGACACTCACCGTTTGCAGCATCCTACCCTTACCAAGAATAATGCCACAGTACAAACACGGAATGATCAGTCATAGCAAGTGGCACACTTACTGGTGTCATTCCAAGGGGATCCAATGTCTGTCTGCTTGGGATGTCATGCTTGACAAGCCACACAGCTGTTCTTGTGTTGGCTTGCACCTGTTACCCCTGGGCATCTGGATATTGGATAAGGCCTTTGCCACCTCCATAGAGACTTTTGTAGGCAAGGCTGAAAAGACTAACCCACCACCCTAGAAAACATAAGTGGAAAGAAACATAAGGGTAATGCTGACCAATGTCAGATGTGTAAACCCCAATATGCATGCTCCCAAGGCCATCCCCAGTATGGAGAACATCGATGTCGGTGCAGTGACAGAAGCCTGCTGCAAGCCTCCTGACAGCACACCAGCACTACCAGGATATACCACATATCATGTGTCATGGCCCCAAAACCTGGAACAAAACATAAAAGGAGGGTGAGTATCCATATTCAGCACAGACACCCATACGTCCAGGTAACTGACAATGCACAAGGCATTGGAGTCCACCCATGTGCAACTAACTGTAGGCAAGACTGCTGTACAGTCTGTAGCATGCTACAGACCACACTCTCACACACAGGAACCCCACCCAGCCATCCTGAAGACACTGGACAGTATGAATGTCCCACCAAATACCAAACAAGGTACCACAAATTACCACATAGGTGGTAAACCATTATGTATGGAAGGAGTAATCAGGGACCTAGGGACACAAATGGACAGTAACCTGTTATGTGACACTCACATTGCCAATGTGGCTAGGAAGACTGTCTACATTTGACACTGTATCAGGAAAGGATTCACATCTACGTCAACAGAGGTCATTGTGCCCCTATACTGTTCTCTTATCACACCCATAATCTAGTACAATGCCTCATATGGGATGTACCTTACCTGACACCTGCAGCAGTTAGAAAGACCTCAAAGGTACCTCACCAAGAGGATAAAGGGTCTCAAATATATGTCATATGCTGCCTGGCTGTAGACACCCCAGCTGAATGCAGTCACATACTGCCTACACAGAGGCATTGCATGCCTGTTGTAGAAGGCCATGCCCAACACAGGAGTAATGGACATGCTCCACCCCAGAAAACTCAAAGCCATCGGAGCTGTGAGAGTGAGAGATGTCAACCTCAACAAATAATGAAATAGGATGTGCTGGTGGGACAGATGCATAATCCAGAGGCTCCCCACACCCTGGACCAGAATCCCACTCCATGTTAGGCAGAGCCCCTCACTGACACTCTTCAACAGGAATCTTGCCAAATGGATGGATGATTGTAGAGTTACACTGGGGGTCTTCACTGTGTCATGTCCAGACAGAGGCACAGCAAAGCAAATCATAAATGGCCATAATATTCACATAGCAAGGGGTGGCAAAAGCCACACACACTCTGGCTAGGCTAACAAATGCCCTAGGGTGGATAGCCTAGTATGAACCTATGAACCTATGAAGATACAAATTGTACAGGACACTAAGGATAATCCCAAGGCTTTCACAACTGATGGTAGGAACCATGTTGGGAATTCACAGATATGCTCTGAATCACACAAATATCACAAACACACACACATATTGCCAACATACATCCTGACAGGTGCAGTGCAACCCCAGAATGCAGAATATCTATCCCAGCAGACTGCTGGCCCCCTGACATTGCAGATGCTGAGGTAACAGCCAGCATCTACAAAGCAAAATACACAGCAGCAATGCTATGAGATGGTGTCCTGGGCTGAGTCCAACATGGACTCCAAGATGAATGGAATGCCAAATCACACTACTGCTCAATGTCAGCCTTACCACAGAATATGTACCCAAAGAGCAGTGTACAACAACAGTGGTCCTTCTCAACAAAGGTGTTGCCTGAATGGATACTGAAAACTACTACCCCAGAATCCGGAGAAGCTCGGTCTGCACAGCTATGGAAAGGATCAGCATGTACCACAGACATAAAGATGTTGGGGACCTACTGACACCGGACCCTACCCAGTGTGGCTTTCTTAAGTGCAGATCCTGCCCCTAAACATGTTTGACTCAATTGAAACAGTCATTAAGGTCATTGATTAGGGCAATGTGGTCCACACAGCGTAGCTGGACCTTGCAAAGGATCTATACAATACCCTACGTGTTCATTATAGATAAGCTCACCAGCTTAAATATAAACCCCTATGTCAGTAGAGGGGTTGCAAACCAGACCAAGGACAGAACAGACATGGTCAGACATGCTGCAGCCATGTCAGACTACAAACCAGATATAACTGGCATCCCACAAGGCTTGGTCCTGGGATCTCCCTCGTCTGGTATATATGTCCCATAGGTACAGGCAAACATGGAAGGACTGTGTCTGAACATGTTTGCAGAGGACTACAAACTGCTCACCATATATGATCCACCAGCTGACACAAGCATCCCACAAAAGGGCCACATAGAAACAGACAACTGGTGCCATAGCCATGTCAGCAAGCTAATTGCAGAAAAGTGTATAGTCAACCCCCGTGGATATACAGTAAGTGCCCACCAATTACCACACAGGTGTTAACCCATTATGTAGTTAACATGTAATGAGAGACCTGGGGACACAAGGTGATAGATATCCTGCATTGGACAAACATGTGCTGTAGTGTTTACAGAAACATACCATATACCCACCTAATCATGAAGGTTGTCAGATCTAGATAAGGGGAGGTCATTGTGGCTCTGCAGTCATCCTTCATCAGCGGTACAATTGACTACAATAGCCCCTGTGGGATGTACCTCAGCAGACACCTCCATCAACCGTAAAGTCCCCAACAGTACCTCACCAGGAGTATCAAAGAGCTTGCACAGATGCCATGTGTTGCCTGCGTTGCTGGTATCAATAAACATGCTGCACCTTGTACAATCTGAATGGCAGTGAGCTATGCACATGAGAGACCTGAAGCCCAGCACTGACTTACATAGGACAAGCTGTACTGCATGATCCATAACACAGAAGCCACCCCCACCCATGAGTGAACTCCCAGTACAGGCTACCCATACAGTCACTTATCAATTTTCCTCAATAGGAATCTTGATGAGTGGATGGGAGATGGTAGCTTTATCCTGGGTATCACTGTCATGTCACAGGTAGACAGAGGCACAGTATACTAACCATGACATATGTCATGGCAAACTCCACTTACAATGTGTGTTAAAGGACAAACACACTCTCCAACTAGCATTAGACATGGACTAGGGCACATCGCTAGTGTTTGCAAATGTACACCTATGTTGTGGAATACACTACCAATGTTGGACAAGCCTGGTTTAAGTAGTTCATATCTGAACAGAATGCAACATGGTCAGATGTACACAACTGGCACCTAACCAGGCTGTTGTGCTCACTATCGAAATGTAAAGCAGTGATAGCACTAAAGCCCAGGATACTGTCCACCACAGTCAAAGTACTACCAGTACACTATACAGTACTACAGTGTTAGGTCAGTGTGAAAGGATGTTGACAACTGTATACAAAGTATCCCATGCAAACACTGCAGGCACAGTATAATCCTGTTGTGTTCACACACAAAGCAGTTGTACAGTAACTACACAACATGACACACAACACACAATCATAAACGGGTGATATTTGTTGAAGTTCACACTCATCCACAAATGTGGTGGGCTGCAGAGTTCAACATATGGAATGCTCACACTGGGCATGCTCACACACTTTGATAAATGAGACATATGTCAGACAACATGCCATGGGAAGGCTGAACTGGGCATGCTCACACACTTAGGCCAAATCTCAGTTTAGCAGTTGGCCACACATATCTGGTATTTTTACGTGTTATTCCAGGAACCAGCCACATTACAGCAGTCTGCACAGTGCACACAGTTAAATGACTACAGAGACATACGTGATATAGTGGATCCCTCCCATATGAAAACATCTTCCACAGATGCACAAGTTGTTCATACAAACAGGGAATGCTATGGCAATAAAGATGTGCAAACAGTCTATCAGCAACAAATAATGTGCATTTGACAATTAAACATATGGGTGTAGAGGTCAACACTAGGCTGTTTGCCCTCGGGAATGGCAGCTTAGCCAGAGTGTGCTTGGCGTCTGCCTCCCCACAGGATGCACATTCCCCTTTCTAAACACCGATGATGTCAGCACCCTATAAGTACAGCAGGAGAAAAGAAACCTCCCAGTAATGTGAATAGCGCGCTCTGCTAATGCGTCCATTACAAGTGTCATAACATAGTTCGGTAGGGGTTTGAATCCTGCAAATGCTCAGTGTGTGTGTAAGTGGGGTTGGTGTGTATGTGTAAGTCTGTGGGAGAGAAATGTCCCTTTTGGCAACTGGGAAAACACACTACAGGATGCACATTCCCCTTTCTAAACACCGATGATGTCAGCACTCTATAAGTATAGCAGGAGAAGAGAAACCTCCCAGTAATGCGAATAGGGTGCTCTACTAATGCGTCTGTCTCAAGTGTCAGAACATAGTCAGGTAGGGGTTTGAATCCTGCAAGTGTGTGTGTTTGGCTGAGGGGGATTCGTGTGTGTGCAATTGTGTGTGAGGGAAATGTCCCTTTTGGCAACTAGGAGAACAGACTACAGGATGCACATTCCCCTATCTGAACACCGATGATGTCAGCACTCTATACATATAGCAGGAGAAGGGCAACTTCCTAGTAATGCGAATAGCGTGCTCTGCTATTGCGTCCATCTCAAGTGTCATAACATAGTTAGGTAGGAGTTTGAATCCTGCAAATGGCAAGTGTGTGTGTTTGGCTGAGGGAGATTCGTGTGTGTGCAATTGTGTGTGAGGGAAATGTCCCTTTTGGCAACTAGGAGAACAGACTACAGGATGCACATTCCCCTTTCTAAACACCGATGATGTCAGCACTCTATAAGTAGAGCAGGAGAAGGGAAACCTCCCAGTAATGCGAATAGCACGCTCTGCTAATGTGTCCGTCTCAAGTGTCATAACATAGTTTGGTAGGGGATTGAATCCTGCAAATGGCAAGTGTGTGTGTTTGTCTGAGAGGGATTCGTGTGTGTGCAATTGTGTGTGAGGAAAATGTCCCTTTTGGCAACTAGGAGTACAGACTACAGGATGCACATTTCCCTTTCTAAACACTGATGATGTCAGCACCCTATAAGTACAGCAAGAGAAGGGAACCTCCAAATAATGTGAATATCACACTCTGCTAATGCATCCGTTTCGAGTGTCATAACATAGTCCGATAGGGGTTTGAATCCTGCAAATGGCAAGTGTGTGTTTTTGGCTGAGGGGGGTTAGTGTGTGTGAGGAAAATGTCCCTTTTGGCAACTAGGTGAACAGACTACAGGATGCACATTCCCCTTTCTAAACACCGATGATGTCAGCACTCTATAAGTATAGCAGGAGAAGGGAGACCTCCTAGTAATGCGAATAGTGCGCTCCGCTAATGCGTCCATCTCAAGTGTCATAACATAGTTAGGTAGGGGTTTGAATCTTCCAAATGGCAAGTGTGTGTGTTTGGCTGAGAGGCTTAGTGTGTATGCAATTGTGTGTGAGGAAAATGTAGTTTTTGGCAACTAGGAGAACAGACTATAGGATGCACATTTCCATTTCTAAACACTGATGATGTCAGCACCCTATAAGTACAGCAAGAGAAGAGAAACCTCCCAGTAATGCAAATAGCGCGCTCTGCTAATGCGTGCATCTCGAGTGTCATAGGGGTTTGAATCCTGCAAATGGCAAGTGTGTGTTTTTGGCTGAGCGGGGTTAATGTGTGCGAGGGAAATGTCCCTTTTGGCAACTAGGAGAACAGACTACAGGATGCACATTCCCCTTTCTAAACACTGTTCAGCTGAAGGCCATGGCTCTGGCACAAGTTGTCTGTTTCTATGATGCCCCTTTGGAAGATGCTTGTGTCGACTGGAGAGTCGATTATGGTGGCCAGTTCGCAGTCATCTGCATATTTGGTCAGCCACAGTACGTCCGTGTTGGCCTGTACCTCCGATAAATATATACCAAACAAGAGAGGTCCCAGGACTGAGCCTTGTGGGACACAACTCGTAACTGGTTTGGAGTCTGGCATGGCTCCAGTAATTCTAACCATGTGGGTTCTGTCCTTGAGCCAGTGTGCAATCCATCTAGTGACATAGGGGCTTATATTTAAGCTGGTGAGCTTCTCTAGAATGCCCAAGTGGGGTATTGTTGTGAAGGCTTTTGCGAGGTCCAGATAGGCTGTGTGAACCACCTTCCCCTCGTCAGTGGCCTTGGTGACTGTTTCAAAGAAATCAACCAGGTTAAACCTGTCAGTGCTGGTGTGCTCTCAGTAGCCCTGAACCAGGCATCTGTTACTGCACAGATATTGATGTTCTCCATGCCAAGGAGAGTTTCGGGTGCATGCATCTGGAGGTTTAGACTTCTGGCGTTGGGTAGCATTAATCTTAGTTTCTAATCCCTTGTGATACCTATGAAGGTGGGTTTGTCATTTGAGCCTTGCCTAACATAGGCACTATGGGGGTAGCAAGAGCCTTTGCCAATATCTGAAAGCCCAGGGGTGACAGGTGCAGGCCGTCCCTAGTGAAGCAGGTAGTTCAACAGAAGATGAATATGTGAAGGTGTAGTGCCTGTGATTAGTTAGCAGTAGCATATATGACTGCTCACGTGGACACATGCCAGGTAAGTCATATGCACTGTGTCACAGGCAATGTACATGTGAACAGGGCAAACAGTGACATCCTGTCAAGTGGGACATGGACATACATATAGTAAGCTATGCAGATGGCACTAGGAGTCCACAGAAGCTCTATAACTATGCATTGCAGGTGTGATCAGTATTCCAGGGTAATTGCAAGCAAACATGCATGCAAACAAAGCTACAGTAAACAGGGTTGCATGTAGTCCATTGTACAACAAACAAGCTGTACCACTTCCAGTAGGTAACACTGCAAATATGCAGGCACTATGCACATGTACATGGAAATACACAGGTCAGATGGCTAGGGTCCAGTCTCAGCGCACACAAGTGTACAGACCATGTACTGTCAGGATGTACAATAACTGGATAGAAACCCATGTGCTCATACCTGCAGTAATACACATGTCAAATAACAGACACTGAACCTTCACTCAGTGGTTCCATACTTAATAGGATGTATGCTACCTGGCCTGCCACCACAGTATCCCTGACATATATGGGGACTCTCCCTCCTGTGACAGTTAGTTTTGTGTGTTGGGGCTGTCTAGCATGGTATGAGATGTGAGCTTGCAGTGCTAGGGTGCTCCTGTGTGTCCTGTACCAGTCGTGTAGTACTGCACACATATCAACATCCTCAAACATCTGCATTGCAGAGTCCAGTGTGGAACATGCCACTTGCAGTTTACATGTCCATCATTGCGTATTACTACATTCATTACCTTATCCCCTGTGCTACCTATGTATGTAGCCTTCTGTTGACATCATTACCACCAGTATGCCAACATGTGCAGATGATACACTATGGTACTTACCATGGGTGTAGACAACAGTACATGACAATCACACACTTACTGCATCAGGCATGCTGTGATATACCCACAATTAATTCAGCACACAGTACTGTTAACAACATGATACTATTACTACACATCTATGTGGTCACCCTGTGCATCAGCAACATGTTAACCTGTACCTGCACAGTTGTTACAGATTGCAGGAGGTGGCACAGTTTCATCATATGGGTGTGAACTTGGTATGCCTGTGTCAGCCAACGATACCACCGATTGACATGTATGTGTATATGTGTTGGTGAGGGACAGCAGTAGAAGGTGGGGCAATGTTGATGCAGTGTGTGCATGTATGCGGTAGCCCTAGGTGTTGTCAATTTGCATGTGTGTATGGATGCACACAGTTCCACCTCATGGCTGCCATATACTGGTGTTTGTGGACAGCAACAGACTGTACCTGCCAGGTCATACAGATCAGTGTCTCTGGCCACGGATGCGGTACCTGTGCCTTGCAGGGGTGCTACGGACCGTATCCGGTACCAACCCAGACTGGGTACTGTCATCAGAAGCAGGTGTTCATTGACTGGACACAGATCCCTGTCGGGCCTGGCCAGAGCCACGTGCACGTGGTCTCCTGGGGCAGTCTGATGACAGCACAGACCCAGCATTGCTGGGGCTGCTGCTGGCACTATGGGGCCAGCTGCGGCCCTGTTGTCGTCCGCGATGACTGCCAGCTGCTGCTGTTGCTGGCATACGGCCATGTTGACGCCTCAACTGCCCACCATCACCCTGGCTCATGGACATGTAGTTGTGGAACCGGTCTAATATGTCCCCACAACGTCTGTCTATGACATCGGTGAAATCACGGATGGCAGCTGCAATGTCACGCATACTGTCAGTCATGGCTGTGCGACATGCTATCAGCTCCCTCAGACCCTGTCTGGTGTACCGTTCCATACGTGACTGTGCCTGCATGATAGCCCGAAACATAGCTGAGGTTGTAAGACCTCTGTGGGCACATCTAACAGGGGCAGTACACCCACGGATGCTCCCACGAGAACCCCTGGACATCTGTCTGTGTGGTGCCATCTCTGGGCCATGCCCATGGCTGCTGTGTGGGGAGGCATGTGCCACAGATACCACATTACCCTGGTCAATGCCCACTGTATGCTATCCATCACCTAGGGACATTGGTGACAAAGGGTGTATTGGCAGGATAACTGTGCGCATTGATGGGCTAGACAGCTGTGTACTGTCAATCAGCTGACCAATGGCGGACCCTGGCATACCTTCCTGTGCCATTACACAGATGTCATCATTATCAGTACCCACGGCACCTGATTCAGGTTCCCTGCTACATGACACCAGAGCAGCACCAGAACCTGTGGGAGGGAAACAGGAAACACAGTTTACAATGTCTACACATTACCAGTGATGCACACATGCACACATGCACACATGCACAGGTGCACAGGTGCATGGGTGCACACATGCACACATGCACACATGCACAGGTGCACACATGTACACATGCACACATGCACAGGTGCACACATGCGCACATGCACACATGCACCCATGCACAGGTGCAGACATGCACCCATGCACAGGTGCACACATGCACACATGCACAGGTGCACACATGCACACATGCACAGGTGCACACACGTACACATGCACACATGCACACATGCACACATGCACCCATGCACAGGTGCACACATGCACACATGCACAGGTGCACACATGCACACATGCACAGGTGCACACGTACCCATGCACAGGTGCACACATGCAAACATGCACAGGTGCACACATGCACACATGCACAGGTGCACACATTCACACAGTTTCACACAATTGTACAGTACTCAGTATGTGTGATATCAACACAGACACAGCTACATGCATACAAAGAGCACTACTAAGTGAGCCAAATAGTACTATTACTATCAAGACTATTACAGGAATTGTTAATACACACTCACCAGCATGGATAGGCTGCATTGCTGTTATACCAGAGGGACCTGCAGACGTGAAGAAACTAATGTCAGTGGGCACAACTGTGCCATTGTTACTGAGTATGACACAGGTCAGTAGTACAACAGTCGCCTTTCACAGGTCAGCTGCTAATATTGAGGATATCACACTTGCACATTAAATACTATGGTGACAGCTACAAACCAAGGACACACCTCACACATGCATTAACTACCAGTGTACACAACAGTCAACTATACATATGGCATATTACCTGCACGCTCACTGTCTTGCTGCTGCGTGGCTCCAGCCTCCATCATAATGCATGTCTGCTGCTGTTGTTGTTGCTGGCGGACTGGAGCCACTACACTCATGAGTAGTCCCTCCAGTCTGGTGAGTGGGGCATGTGTAGCCACCCCACCACCTGTGGCGACCTGTTGCCTGTGGATATCCGACGACGCTGATGGACATGTCTGATTAAATCACTGCAGTGATGTCGCACATGCTCATATGTCCTATTATGCGTGCCTATGTCATTTACCCGACGGACAAGGTCTTGCCACAGTGCAGCCCTCTCCTGCTGATTCTGGCTGGTGTGGGAAAAGAGTATTGCATAATCCCGCAGCAGGCTCTGGTGTATCTCCTCATCCTCAGCTGTGGAGTAAGTGGGATTCCACGGGTGGGCCATGTACCTGAGAAAGAAAATAACCTGATATCAGCAATATATGTCAGCAGAATTTGGCACACATGCTACACATGCTACTCGACTGTTATGATACAACATATCTCACATATATAGCATCTGTCTGTCTATTGGTGGATACACATGTAAATGGCCAGGTATCAGTGCTCAGCCAGCAACTGTGCAACAGTACCTGGCACACTCCATACGACATACTACCAAACCCCAGCAGTCAGAACACTGATTCAGGTCAAGAGCACCTCCTCACTCTGGGGTTTGTATCTAGGTACTGTATGGCCTACATCATCAACTACTGTGAGCTGACCACACACTGATTGCCCTGGATATACATATCCCACCTCCACCACCAGCACAAATGACTATAGTGAATAACATTACAGATGCAAACTTTACACTTTGTAACAGTGACATGGTATCCTTTCAGCCCACTGGGCCAGTGGCAGATACAACCCACAATGCTGACCCCTACACAATTGCTTTCTACAGACATCTCCGAGAATGTATGGATCATGCAATCCCATATATGACCAAGACACTCTCCACAAAGGGACAGCATCCTGTCTGGTGGATCCCAGCCATAGACAGATTGTATTACAGAAGATGGAAGCTACTGCAAGACAGAGCATAATTCCATAAAGGGAGGGCATGTCTGAGCAGCACTAGTAAGGATCTATTTTCCATCATACAAACATCCATGGGCAACTTTGAGAGGGAAATCAAGAGGGACAATACAGATAACCAGAAGGCCTTCTTCAGTTATGTTAGCAACCTGGTCAGAATCCATCCTCTATGCCCATAGTTAGTACACAACAACAAATAGTTCACTGACACCACAGATATTGACAACATTGTGGCAGACAGGTTCAGTGCAGGTGTCACCCCACCCTCTCCCCCAAAATAAGACATAGTTATCCCAGCTGACTGAAACCTCCCTGTCATCACAGATGTCCAGGTGAGAGCCACCCTCAGACAGCAGAATACACAACATGAATGGGACCTGATGGCATCCCCAGTTGCATGCTACATAAACTCTGACAGGAGCTAAACACACATATAGAAGTGCTATGTAACACTAGCCTGACTACAGGATATGTACCTGTACACTGGCGCACAGCAGCAGTGGTTCCACTCCACGAAGGAGGCACCTCAACATACCAATACAATACAACACAATACATTACATTACAATACAATACTATACAATATGCTATTGCCCCTGGGACTACAGCAGCATACTGTTCTGCTACCCTGACCATTGTGACACATGTGGTGTGATGGTACCTGCTGCTGTCACACAGTTACACAGGGTGACTCATATGGCATATTACCTATCTGACTAACATTCAGCAGGAGTGTGTGTGACATGTAATCATGGGGAGTCTTGCTTCTTAACACTGTGTGGTTTATTGCAGGGCATGTCTTATCTGTGGGTAGGAACTTTTAACTCCACATGTGCCCTCTATTGCAGTGGCACGGATGACACACAGCAGTCATTTAGGTTGTGGATGGTGTGAGGTGTTACTATGGTTGTTGGACATCTGTCATGGGTGTGACTTACATATGTAAATCTGGGAGTAGTAACCTCTATGTGGGTAGTATATGTGTACTCTGTGGTGTTGTCAGTCACTGTGCATTGGCATTGTGTTTGAGTGCATTGTCACAGTGTTGTACATGTCACTGTGTCCTTCTCCATATCTGTAGCTGTCATGTGAGGTCCATACCATGGCATCCATTATGTGGTGTGGAGGGGTACACTGACCTACATGTCCATAGCTGACACACCATGTTCGCTGACACATACCATGTGCAGGTATTCCAGGGATAGTGTGCCACTGTGAATATCATTGGGGCCACTATTGTACACATTTATGACCCTGTTCACCCCTGACACATGCAGTGTTGGGCAGCCAATCACATATCTGGTGGTTACTGGTGTAGGTGATTTGAAATGTGGTATGGTACTCGGTTTTGACACTGGTGTTCACTCCATGCCTTTGTCACCAGGCACCTGTTGCAATACATCTGTACACATGTGCCTCACTCAGAATTTATATACATCTCTCTCTCTCTCTCTCTATATATATATATATATATATATATATATATATATCTATATAGATATATCTATATATATATATATATATATATATATATATATATATATGTCTGTATACATATACACATATATATATTGATGTACATATATTGCTATAGATGTGGAGGGGGACACAGAGGGGTGAGAGTGACAGAGGGGTGGGTCATGGTGTGTTGAAGGTCGTCATATACAGTCATACCTGTAGATAGTCAGATCAGTCTGTCTATGTATATGTATCTACATATATCTATATCTGTATGTGTGCATTACATATATATGTTTGTACAATATTCTATCTACATCTGTCTATGTATTCCTACATCTCTCTCTCTATGTATGTATACATATATGCATATCATATATATATATATATATATATATATATATATATATATATATATATATATATATATTAGAAAAATATGTATTTAAATATATGTGAAATGCTAGTTTAAAAGCAAGGTAGTTTATAATGCATTTTATTTTATTAATCATATAACAGAAGGGATAAATTCATGTGTAAATGCAAGCAGCTTCTGAAACTGCAGTGTGCTTTGACCCCTGACCCTGGCAGCTGCCAGCTCAGCAAGCTTAATGTTATGCTTTTCATAAGTGATTATCTGCTGGGTCAGGAAATTAAAATGTGTAAATCTTCCGCTTCTTTCTGATAAGATAACTTGTCCTTGGATCTTCCTTTCCTGATGTAGTAATTTGTCCCTGTAAGATAAGAACACAGCTGGTGAGAAAGTGAAACAGTGAACAAAGAGGTGAATTTAAAGTCTGAATCTGCTATTGTAGTCGAACTGATATGAGACCTTAAGAATTAACTTTACAGAAAGACATTATGACTGGCCAGCTGGATAGCAAGGTCGTATTGTATCTAAAGGAAAAGTTTTTTTAAATGTAATGCATCAGCATTATTAGATGAATAGAATACTGTTAGTAAAAGTGATGTAGATGCCTTGTGACTAACCACGTCAGTAAGGTGGGCATAACTTGAATGCAAACACTATAAAATATTCTGTACTTCCTGCATCATGTCAGACAAAATTCTGTACTTGTATGTTTTTTTGCCTCCTGGTGTAAACTTTTGAATCTGAAACTCCTGTGTATTGAATTCTGATTTTTTATTTAACAGTTTGGTCCTTTCAAGACGGAATTCCCTTGGTAAGCTGCAGATCAGAGTGCATCGGTGGTCGAATACTGCGCAGGAGAAGTTACCAAAATGGTTCTTCTTGAGTGAAAAGACCTCCGACTGAATTGTCGAATGTAAAGAGGCTGGCCACTTTCTGATCTGTGGCCAAAGAGCGGAATTTGACCATTTTCAAGACCAGGAGGCTCAGGTAGAAAGAATTTGCCTTTTTTCTGTTTTAGATCAGGGACTAGGTTTCAGTATATTATTGTCAAGATTTGTTTTGCAGATCAGGGACAAAAGGAAGTACTGTATATTTTGTCATAGATCAGGGTAACAGAATAAGGTAGACAGTTATTCTAGATAAACTGTAAACAGGAACTAAGAAATTGACATCACATGATAAAAAAGGGTTACGTAACATTTTTTTTGACATGGGTAATCAGTGCACTAAAACCTCGCGAGATCCGCTCCTAACCGAAGATGCAAAATACATGCAATTACAGAGTGCTGATAATGTTAGGTATTATACGAAATGGGTTAACAAATATGAATTTGATGGTAAACTAGATAAACTTACACTAGTTAAACTCCTTAAACAGCTTAAATCTGATGCAGGAGGTCAGGCAAAAAAGCAAAGCCAACTAGGCATACCTCAAGCACACAGGTGGATTGAGGAAGCAAATCGTAGGGAACAGAAGCATAAAAATTCAAAAACATTATTTTTAGACAAAGAGGATAATAACTTGGTAATAGCTACAGCGCCTCCTCCTCCTCCCTTGCCCCCTCCCTTACCCTTTTCAGGATATGAAGCGAGTGTACAGGCTGGTCCGCCTCCGCGTTATCCTGAAGTTTCAGTAAGACCACAACCATTTGATAGAGATCCTATTGAGACTAGGTCCTGAACACGTAAAACACATAGGAACACAGAATTATACCAGATAGAGAGAAATCTACAGGATGAGAGTGAGGAAGAAATATGCCCACTTATAGAAGTTCCAAATCCTCAGGCAGGACAGGAAGGGCAGGATCCAACACTCTTAGTATATAGACCATGGACACCGGAAGATATCCGGAAGGCTACTGAGGGAATCCCCCATCCGAAAGTTAATTTTTACGAAATTTTTAGAAGATTTACAAAGCATGAGGTTAAGTTACCACTTGAATGGGGAAGAAGTAGAAAAAGTAGTAAGACAAATTATAGGTCCAGATTGGCACATGATTTGTGGCACCTGGAATCCTCGTAATGCAGAACTTAGGCCACTCCCACATAGTGACGCAGAGTTAGACAACAGAGTGAAAGGTCTGACAGACAGAATCTCTGAGAAATGGAAACCTAGAGCAGACTGGACTTGCATTAATCAATGCATACAACAGGAAAATGAGACAATAGATGGATATTATGCTAGATTATTAGAATGCTTTAATAATCATAGCGGTATGTCGGTTCCTGAGAACCAAACAACTGATTCCCCGTATGAACAACAATTAAAAAATGCATTTTCGAAAGGTTGCATTGCACCTATTAGTAGCTTCATTATGAAGCATATGATAGATCATCGAACAGGGAGGCTACAAGCCTTACTCGAATACGCTAGACATGCTGAGAGACATTTTAATAGTAAAAAGAAAAAGAAGGCGCAAGTCTTCACTGCTGAGGACGGAGCTGAAGTATTTGTATTGCAGTCAGGTAAAAAGGGCAAGAAGAATGCCCGGGGAAACAAGCAGTCTGATAAATGATCGGAAGATTTTGAAGAGAGGAAAAAGAGAGGTGAATGCTTCAATTGCGGAAAGAAAGGGCATCTAGCTAGGGACTGTAAACAAAATAAGAAAGCAACGACGGAAGACAAAGGGGATGAGGACTGACTATATGATAGTGAGGATACATCATATGAAAGTCAGGAATCACCAGTAACAGCTAGAATAGAAAAGACAAATGCCAATGTAGTAGAAGGAGTAGAGGAAGTACAAATTGACTTAGACGAAAATGGAAATGAAATTTTAGATTTAGCATTGTTGAGCCTGGAGCTCTACCTAGCAGATACAAAACCAGAAGTGACACTTCTGGTGGAGGAAGGAAGTCAAATTCCTGTGTGACTCAGGAGCATCACGGACTTTGATACACCCCTCCAAGTTACCAGAACATTCCGAATCACCTGATTATATATTAGTAAAAGCAGCAAATGGACAGCTATACAGGGAGCCACTCTCCCATGATATAGCAATAACTGACCCTGTTTCAGGTATGACCCAGAGAAGTAAAGTAGTTGTTTCTGCAAAGTATCCAGTAAACCTATTGGGCAGGGACCTTATGCAGATATTTGTCATAGCAGTAGTTCCAACTGTACAAGGTATGGAGGCACAGAGACAAATGAATACCTTTGTAGTGCGATCAGAGGGTGAAACCTTTTATTGGTACAGCCAGGACCTAGTCACGACTGGTCCAGGGGCAGTGACCGAGGAACTGATGAACATAGCCGTCAGTAAAGCCCCCTCCCTTGACAATGATCAACAGCATTTGTTACACTGTACTCTATACTACTGTACTACACCAGGACCTGATAGAGAGTATGAGCAAGAACTGTTTAGAAATCGTGCAACTAGATTGGTTTTACTTTGTACTGGGATACAGGGGAACAGTGTAGTTAGCTGTTCATTACCTCAAGAATTCCTTGCATTGTATAGATCAAATCGGTTGCCACATGTCAGCCTGACAAAGAACAAAAGTGTTAAATGGGCAGACTTAGGAGAAAAAGTAACAAGATGGGAGAAACAGACTGATTTAGAACTGTCAGGACAAGGGATACAAAAACAAAAACTGAATTGGTTGACACAGACACATCCAGCTGTACACTTGCAATCTAGCGAGGACAGCTGATTAGCATTTTTATTAGAAGAAGAAGAAAAGGCCTTGTCTGAACTTCCAACAACTCTGTGGTCAACAGGCAAGTCAGATGTAGGACTTACTGCAACAGCAGGCCCAGTTACAATTACCGCAAAGTCAGCTTTTAGACCACAGAAAGACAATACCCTTTGAGAAAGGATGCAGAAATAGGAATTAAGCCTATAATAGCAGCATTACTCAAAGAAGGAGTACTGGTAGAATCTCCTGATTCACCATGTAATACACCCCTATTTCCTGTTAAAAAAGCAAATGGGGAATGGCGGATGGTACAAGATTTACAAGCTGTAAATAATGCAGTAATACCTAGAGCACCTACGGTGCCAGACCCACATACCTTGTTAAATGATTTAGAACCGCAACAGAAGTATTTCTCTCTGGTAGATATTAGCAATGTTTTCTTTTCAATACCTATACATCCTGATAGTCAACATTGGTTTGCATTTACATTTCAGGGTAAAAGGTATACATATACTCGACTACCACAGGGATATTGTGAGAGCCCAACAATATTTGCACAAGAAATGGCTAGCAACCTGGCAGGGTTTATCCCACCGGGAGGTAGTCAAATTCTACTTTATGTAGATGACATCTTGCTAGCAGCCCCCACCCAGCAGCAGTGCAGGGAGGATACTGTAGCATTACTGAAATTTTTAGCAATACAAGGACACAAAGTAAACAAAAGTAAGTTACAACTTTGGAGAAAACAAGTTAGATACTTGGGATATGTAATATCCAATGAAGGTAGAATACTAGATGAGGAAAGAAACAGCAATTTTGCAAGCACCCAAACCAACAACCAAGAAAGAAATGATGTCTTTCTTAGGTACAACTAATTTTTGTCGGAGCTGGATACCAAATTATGCTTTAGAATCTGCTCCACTGACTGATTTGATATATAAGACACCAATGGCAGCACAAGATATTTTACAATGGACAACAGAAGCAGAAACGGCTTTCTGCAGGTTGAAGCAGTTGATAGCTTCTTCATTAGTTTTAGGACTTCCAAATTATCACAAACGTTTTTTTCAGACCATAGATTGTAAGCAAGGGTACATGACGTCAGTATTGATGCAACAACATGGGGACAAGCAATGCCCCATAGCTTACTATTCATCACAGTTAGACCCAGTGGCACGATCTTTGCCTCACTGTGTACAAGCAGTAGTTGCAGCTGCAATGGCAGTACAGGCTTCGGCCTCAGTGGTGTTATTTCACCCTCTCACATTGAGAGTGCCTCATGCAGTTGCAATAATTTTACTACAAGAGAAAATGGCATACCTTTCTCCTGCTAGACATCTTTCATGTATGACTATACTGCTGAGCCAACCTCATATGACAATTGAATGATGTACGACATTGACTCCATCAACATTACTTCCAACTCCTGCGGAGGGCACACCACACAGCTGCCTGAAGGAAATTGAACAGTTAGCTTTACCTAGACAAGATCTTACAAATATGCCCTTGGATAATGCTGAGGTGACATATTACGTGGACGGCTCATGCAGAAGGGGTCCTACAGGGAAGAATCTGGTGGGATATGCAGTAGTTACAGACACTGAAATTTTAGAAGCACAATCCTTACCACACAACTTATCTGCACAAGCAGCAGAGTTGATAGCGTTGACGAGAGCATGTACTTTAGCAAAAAACAAGTGTGTAAACATATATACTGACAGTCAGTATGCTTTTTCTACAGTACATGTATTTGCACAACAATGGAAAAATAGAGGAATGATTACATCCAGTGGAAAACCTATTAATCATGCGCAATTTATTTTGGAGCTATTAGAATCTATTCAGTTACCTACCAAAGTAGCTATTTGTAAATGTCTAGCTCATACAAAACAACAGGATAAGATTTCAAAAGGTAATGCACAAGCTGATGCAGCTGCAAAGCAAGCAGCCTCAGACTCAGAAACTTTACTTTTAAATGAGGAATTACAACCCTCTGAGATTTTAGATTTAGACATGTTAAAAACAATGCAGACGCTTACTACAAAAGCAGAAAAACAAAAATGGGTAAAACGAGGTGCAATTTTTGAGAATGGACTGTACATTTCCAAAGAAAGAAAACTGATATTGCCGTCTAATTTATTTAGATATGCAGCTTTGTTGAGCCATGGGCAGTGCCATGGCTCAACAGGGGGGATGGTACAGTTAGTAAATCGAATATTCCAAACATATGGATACATAAACTACACAAAAAAATTTTGTGCAGCTTGTCATACTTGTAACAAGCACCATGCACAAGGAGCATTTAAAACCAAGCAAGGAAGTTTTCCTATACCACCATACCCGTTCCATACTATTTGTATGGATTTCATAGAATTGAATAAATGTGAAGGGAAGAAGTTTTGTTTAGTTATTGTAGACATGTTTTCTAAATGGGTAGAAGCTTTTCCAACCAAAAACCCGGGTGCAGCAACAGTGGCAAAAGCCCTGATAAAAGAAGTAATCCCTAGATTTGGCATTCAGGAGAGGATTTATAGTGACAATGGCACACATTTTGTGAATCAGACGATTCACCAGCTTGGGAGACTTTTTGGTATCTCCTTAAAGAACCATTGTGCCTACCACCCACAGTCAGCAGGACTGGTGGAAAGGTACAATGGTACCCTAAAAAGTAAGCTTAGGAAGCTAGTAGAGGAGACCCAAAAGAATTGGATATACTGTCTGCCTTTAGCACTGCTGAGTATGAGAACGGTTCCAAATGTAAAGGGTTTGACTCCCTTTGAAATGGTTTTTGGGAGAGCATATTATGTGCCTCAGTGGAAAGCTCTCATGCCTGCAGAGCAGGAGGCTGACAGTTCATTAGCAGAATATATGAAAAAATTGTTAAGGAATAAATCTGTTTTGCAGTTTAACTCTTTTTCAGATAAAGAACAGACCAGACCGGTGGAAGCAGTCTTGGCCCCAGGGTCGTGGGTCTGGCTGAGAGTGACGAAAAGGAAAAACTGGGCGAGTCCAAAGTGGGAAGGTCTGTACCAGGTTCTGTTGGCAATGCCTACTGCAGTCAGAGTAGCTGAGAGGACGTCCTGGGTTCATTTGACGCATTGTAAACCAGTAAAGAATTTTCAACTTGATATAAACTTTGAGACTGATACACAACCAGACCGAGATGGCCAAAAGCAAAGCGAATAGAAGTTTAGATCAACCCCAGAGATGTTGCATAATCATTTTGTTGTGTGTAGATTTATTAACTGTAATTGTGACAATTTTTCTCTTGCTGTGGTTCATCCTACACACAACCACACAAGTGAAAGTGTGAAGGCGTGATGAAACGTCTATAGACTGGCATCCAAATTTTAACACATACCTGGCCATGAAACGTGTGTATGCAGAGACTATGAACATTTCAAATTGCTGGGTTTGTACAGCTATACCAACAGCATATGGAGGACTGATAATGTCCGCTGTCCCTTTGGGGATAAATGAGACTTGGGAGAATTTACTTTTCGACAGAGGAACTGTGAGATCACAAGACAAAATAGCATTATTTTTACCTGTTACACAAAAGGGAATTGTGTGCTTTTAAAATGATACCCTCCAAGTAGGATGGAGTAATTGTAATATTATGATATCCTACAAGTGTTACATTGAAGTTAAAAGTGGAGGTACTGTTTGTAATACTAACTATGATTCATATCTGAGCACAATGAAAACAACATTGAATGAAGTACGACAAAACCCTGTTTTGTTTAAACAATTGTCAGTTATAGATCAGAAAATGTTTCATGCAGGGCTGATGCGTATTAGTACTAAAGTAGAAAACTGTTATTTTATTTGTGGGAAAAAGGCATATAAATGGTTACCTGAGAATTGGTCCGGCAGTTGTTTTTTGGGTTATCTGGTTCCAGCAATAAGACATACTGCAGAATTACCTTTGGGTAAGATACGAAACATAAGGGAAACAGCTCAAAAATCTGAAGGTCCAGTTAAGAAACCTGTGAATCCAGTTGGGAAGATCGAAGTTGGTTGGAAAGACCATAATTCAGTAAAAGACAAAAGTGAATTGACTCATATGGACTTTGGTGACAGTGTTATATCCTGGGCAGGAATACTACCAGCCTATGGAGCAGTCAAATCGATCTGGGAGCTGAGGAAGTTGTCGAAACTTCTCAAAGTAATGAGTAATGCAACTTTTTCCGCCCTAGAATTGGTGACTGATGAACTGAATGCAATGAGAACTGTTGTGCTACAAAATCGGATGGCTCTTGACTTCACCCTAGCGGCGAGAGGTGGTACATGCGCGCTTATCAAAGAAGAATGCTGTGCTTTCATCCCTGACAATCGCCATGAGATAAATAATCACCTAGAGGTAATTCAGCAAGTATCAGCCATGACTGAACCAGGCCCAAACCCACTGATGGACTTCTTCCAGAATCTGTTTGGGGGGTGGGGTTCCATCCTAATGAACATTCTAATTGCTATTTGTGTGGGTATACTCCTAATAGGAGCATGTGTTTGCTGTGGAATTCCGTGCATGAAAAGATTAATCAAAGATTTTGTTGATGTATCTGTTACTGAAACTTTCTACCAAGATATTGAAATTGAAAGATTGATTTCAGATGACGCTTTTTCTGAAGTATAGATTAAATGACTCACCTAGCTGAAAATCCTGAGTGGGAAAGGCTAGGAGATGAAATGACACTATGCATACTTCAAAATAGAATAAAAAGTATTAATAGGGGGAAAATGTTAGAAAAATATGTATTTAAATACATGTGAAATGCTAGTTTAAAATCAAGGTAGTTTATAATGCATTTTATTCTATTAATCATATAACAGAAGGGATAAATTCATGTGTAAATGCAAGTAGCTTCTGAAACTGCAGTGTGCTTTGACCCTTAACCCTGGCAGCTGCCAGCTCAGCAAGCTTAATGTTATGCTTTTCATAAGTGATTATCTGCTGGGTCAGGAAATTAAAATGTGTAAATCTTCTGCTTCTTCCTGATAAGATAACTTGTCCTTGGATCTTCCTTTCCTGATGTAGTAATTTGTCCCTGTAAGATAAGAACACAGCTGGTGAGAAAGTGAAACAGTGAACAAAGAGGTGAATTTAAAGTCTGAATCTGCTATTGTATTTGAACTGATAAGAGACCTTTAAGAAGTAACTTTACAGAAAGACATTATGGCTGGCCAGCTGGATAGCAATGCCGTATTGTATCTAAAGGAAAAGTTTTTTTTAAATGTACTGCATCAGCATTATTAGATGAATAGAATACTGTTAGTAAAAGTGATGTAGATGCCTTGTGACTAACCACGTCAGTAAGGTGGGCATAACTTGAATGCAAACACTATAAAATATTCTGTACTTCCTGCATCATGTCAGACAAAATTCTGTACTTGTATGGTTTTTTGCCTCCTGGTGTACACTAGTAAACTTTTGAATCTGAACCTCCTGTGTATTGAATTCTGATTTTTTTATTTAACAATATATATATATATATATATATATATATATATATATATATATATATATATATATATACACACATACATATGTTAACATACATACGTATCCATATGATAGACAGGTATATCAACATGTTTGTCTACCATACTGTATACACACACTAACATACTGCTAAACATACATAACTGTGAAACCTACTTTGTACATGGCACTACAACCTACAATCAACCAACATTGATATGTGCACATAGATGCTCTCACATACAAATTTATGTAGAGCCTTCACTGATAGTTGCTGTATGTCCCCTGCCCTTTACACATCTTCATATACATATGGATACAGACCAATGACACATATGGAGGGTTCACAGTATGTAGACCTTTATAGTATTACTTTACATTACCTGTGTTTGTCACAGCTGCTTGTGCTGCCGTCTGGTTCTCTGTCCTGCTGCTCCACTTCCCAGTTGTCAGCTTTCAGGTGGCTGTTGCTGAACAATTTGTTTGTGTCTGCTTAATTGCAATTTTCTCTGTCTCTGTCTCTGTCTCTCTCTCTCTCTGTCTGTCTGTCTCTCACGTCCTTCTCAGGGTGCAATGAAAGTATTGCATGTGTGGACTGGGAGTACAGCATACTTTGTAGGTATCTGCATATGCCCATGTGATGGCCTCTGCACCAATTGTTAGCCAGCATTTGCTAATTGCATGCAGCCAGTTGTGTACTGATTGCAGTTCTCACTGTGATTTCAGAACAGTGCTATAAAAGGTATGTGAGATAGGCGTAGCCCTTTCAGATTTTAAGGGCAGGGACCATGCTGTTATGCTGTGGACAATGTTCTGTGAGTGTAAAGGTTGGTATCTCTCTCATATTTCCAGCTGTGTTGTAGATTAACATTCCTCCATTCATTTCTCCAGTTTCCTGTACTAACTGTGTATGTACACTGACACCTACAACTACTACTACTGTTAATGTGTGTGTGTGCTTTCCTTTCACTTTTGCTTGCACTTTGTTGCTAAGGCTTCAATATTTGCCCTTTACAGTCACTACTTGTATGCCTGCTAGGTATCCTGACTGTAGTGTGCTGCTGTAGCTTTCCTATTTTCCATGTACATTCACACCTTGGAATGCTTGTTATATCTGCTAGGGTGTTACAGCATGCAGTGTGGTCTGGCCATGGTGTGGGCCTTGACATCTATTAGGGTATTTGAGTATGCTGCTGAGCAGGCCCCAGAGACTTTCAGGTTCATCTATCTGCCTCATGGAATGGTACATATCAGTGGGGTACACCAATTAAAATGTCTGGTATGCTGCAGTTGTAACTGTGGGTTAGCATGAGCATATGTATTACTACACTTTTTCTGCCATGCAAGTGGTGAATACTTTCAAGACTCCATAGTTACCATTGCATGTGTTACACCTTTCTGCCTACTGTTTGTACATTTCACATGGAGTCTGTGGGGCATCCCTGTAAGTCATTCACTGTTGCTATGTCTAGGCTCTTAACTATTCAAATATGGTGGTGTCAGACCCGTCATGTGTACAGATATTTGCAGGTTGTCCACATTTCTGCCTCATATTTTGGTCAATATCTCATGCACACCTTTTTCTGGCAAATCACTCTGGGCTCAAGTCAGAATATGGTGACAAACATTCAAGTTTCAGACTTCATACCCTTCCAAACATCCCACAAAATGCAGACCCTGTTACTCTCTGAACTGTCTGTTTGTTGTAACATTATTTGTAATGTGTCCCTGGTTTTGGGCCTTTGCTCCACATATTTTATTACTTGGTCCAGATGTGTTCCTTTAAGAGGTTGTGGGGTATGGGCAGTGATTATCCTGCTGTGAGTATGTGTGTGGCTTGCAAGGTGCTATAGTGACATTATTACCTACTAGCTACCAACTAGCATGGCTGTTTCTGTTCACACACTACTATTATGGAAATCCACTAGTTTTGATAGTAATTCTAAATGGCATGCTTTGTGTACTACACATCTATATTCCCTTTACATTCATTCCTACTATTACATGATATATTTATTTTAGCACAATGTTCTTGTATAAGAGTCATGGCTTAGTGGTAAGTCATGCAGACTACTGTTTCCAAGGTCCTGTGTTCGGGACTGCCAGTGGGATTTTATTTTGCTCCTGAACTGACTACAAGACCTGTCAATCAAAGTGACTAAGGCACTTTTAAGCAGTTGTAACCAGGTTAGCACTGGTTTGCGTGGAGCTCACGCATGCACACTGGCGGTTAGCTCCGCGCACACAAGCGCACACCCGCTTACAACCGCTTAACGGTGCTTACTCTGGCGCACACCCGCTCTATTTTCTTTGAAAGAAAAGAAAATGGGGAGACAGGAAAGTGGTGAAAAAGGGGTCACAAAGAGGGTAAGACAGTAGGGAAACAAGTTTGGGATGTGCAGGAGGGATGTAGGTAAGGCCCATAGCTGCCCATTTCTTCATCAGCAACAGCTGTGCATATGTATGTAATTTGGTGTGACATTTGAAACCTTCCACCTCTGAGAGAGGTGTCAGGACAATAATAATACTTGTTGTACAGCCAATTGTAATTGATAGGTTCCATGTCCAGCAGACATGTGTGTGGAATGGGCAGCTATGTATGGGGCATAATTTTTTTGTGGGTACAGAGTGCCCTTTTTTTTTTTTCAGGTGAGAGTGGTATGTCAGGTGAAGGAAGTCGGTACAGCTGGGGAGGTAGGTTGGGTAGGTAAAAAACAGACAAGACAAACAAGACGCATACAGGGGCGGTGTATGACACATGTGGGGGGGTTACACAATCGATGGGGACGGAGGTTTGGATATCCAGAGCCCATGAGCCCACAGATGGCAACAGTGGAACTGATATCCCCACCCATAGGCAGTTGCCACTGTTCCTTCACTGCCCAGGATGGGGCTGTGCTGGGGGCTGTGTAGGCGGGGCAACAGGCATGCCCGTTAGTTGTGCCACCCGTAGGCATAGGGGCTTGAGAACAGAGTCCCGAATCTCCCTACGCACCACAGTCCGGACGCTATGGAGGGTGAGTGGTGGTTCTCCTCCGGCCACACTTGCAGAGGGGGGCGAGCCCCATCCCCTGCAGCGCTTCCACCCGCAGGTGACACAGGGCCACCAGAGGAGGGTCCGGACTCGGCACTAGTGCCAGGTGCACTAGCCAGCTGAGGTGGGAGAGGTGGGTCCGCTGGAACCCGCCTTCCCTGTCATCCTATGTTTTGCATTATGTCATGATAGTTTGGGTTAGTGACATATAATACCATTCACAATTAGTTGTAACAGCATGCATTACTATTCCCATTAACCAAACACCCAGATATTCACACCATTGAACAGCGTGCATAACACATGCATAATTTGAACAGAAATACACAGTCCAACAACATGCAGGGTTAATTGATGGCAACAGGCCATCAGGTGTGGATGTATGAACAGGGCAGATGCATCAACGGACATGCAAATATATATGACCCAACAGGACAAACATCCAGGGGTGTTAATTGTGATTGCACATACCATTTTCACGTGGAATGGGTTATATGTGGTTATAGGGTGGGGTAAAGAAAGTAATATTAACACCTTCGAATAACAATACATATGCTGTACATTTCTAATAGCTACAGTTATATAAACACTACTGTTCTAACTATAGTTTCCTATATGATAACTATTTCAACTTGGTGATAGGACTGTTACTGCAACATCAGTATACATTTTATTTTTCTTCATGCACATTCATATCTAGCTTTGTTCAGCTACATCATCCTGCTACATTTACTTTATATAGCTGTAGACAAGTGTGGATGTTTGGTATATCAGACAATCATCCTATCTGCATATTGCAGACTGAGAGCAATATATCCAGATTTTGGGATACACATTCCAGATGCAGCAACACTTTGAACAGATTTTGCTGTTTGGTTTTGAATCTCACATGCATTTCATTCTGTCTTGACTGCAGTATACTTTATTCAGGGGTTATTACTACTGTATTGCTGGATTCATGACACTTTCTCACACTCTCTCACTTGCTTTCATTTTACAATTCAGGATGGTACTTACTTCTAGGCTTTATTGACATGTTTTACCTGTAGTTATTACAATCCTTTCCAGCAGTCTCACTTCTGTCATGTTTCAGTATTTCCACAGGGATATATTTCACACATGTGATTTCATCATCTTCTGCAGCTATACTTTTCAGCCTGCTGCAGGTTGTGTACTATTTTACAGGTGGGGCATTTTTATTTCAGAATATATGTCAGACAGTTTCATTTTTCAGTTTAACTTACAGGCTGAAACACACTTTTGTAATCAAGCAATACTTGCAGACACTTTCACACTGTTACTTGCACATTTTATTCCTTACTGACTACACTGCACTCTTTTGCTGACTGTCATACTTTTATATTTCTTTACAGTTACTGGTAGTGGATTACTGACCTGCCTGGTGGCGCAACCGCACCAGCCTATCGCCATAGGCTCTGCGGTTCGCAGAACGGACACCTGCAGCTGTAATATAAATGAAGTAATATTGGAATACACATCTCCATAATATCAGCTAGTTTAATTTCTTACATACATAATTAAATGTTACTTACTCAGTAGTGGGGTGTTGGGTGTTTGCCGGGCCTCCTGGATCTAAAGGTTCAGTTGGTCCTGCTTGCGTCTCTTCAGGTCCGCATGGTGGTGACGGACCTGCTCACCAGTCCTTGGAATCCCTGTGGCACTGGTGAGATCATGAGCCAACCGGTCCCACGCCTCGGCCCTGTATGCTCCCCAGAGGACCTGGCCCTGCATGAGTTGGGCCTCATGATTATGGACTAGGAGCCAGACCATGTACCTGGACTCCTCAACACCCCACCTCTGTGCTCAAAAGCAACTACCCTCTCCTACTCCTGTCATTCTGCCTGCAGGTCAGTTCTACAATCGTTTATGCTGTGTATTCCCGCCTATGGGGCTTATATAGTCCGTTTTTTCCGCACATATCTGTGATTGGCCATTTTGGAATTGTATCAACTTCAGTAAACCTGCATTGTCATGCTCTAGTTTGTATTCATTCCTATATATTAGCTATTATTGCATTTAAAGGTACTGCTTTCATGGCTTAGTGGTTCTGTACCTTGACTATGGTGTATAGTATCCTGGGTTCAAACCTGGCCACTACTTTTCATTTTTCATGACTGTCTAGACATGCTGATGGGTGTGTCTGCGTAAAGGCAGTTTTGATACGGCTTGCTCAACGTTGCCCATCGGTTAGCTTGTTTGCGCGATGCGCAGCTCCGCGCAAACGGGATACGCTGCTTTAAGCCTCATTTGGCTATCGGCACGCATATTACGCTAAGTTCAGTTAGGGGCACATAGATTTAGTGTGTTAGACCACTGCTCAGCTACGGGCACTCATTTTGCACCAGTTAAACCACTGCTCATCTACGGGCAGATGCACTCATTCTGTTAAACTGTAGCTCAGCTATGAGCACATCTGGCATTTTTTATTCTTTTGTTACCTCACATTTGTTCAATATAAATGGGCTATTTCATTACATTTTACATAAATTGTGGTTTTATGTGTACATATTTGTCAGGGACTTGTTTCCTGCTTATTTTGCAAAAAAAAAAAAAATTGGTGTTGTGGGGGCTTGAACCATGACTGCCTGCTCTTCAGCCAACATCTCTACCACTACGCTATTGCTTCCTGGCTTATTTTGCATATTTAGTTCTTATATGCTTTCCCACTGACTGCTAACTGTAGCTGCGCTACGGGCACGCCTGCGCAAACGAGCGCACTCACAGTTAAACATCTTTACAATTTAAAAAAAATATATAACATGTTCATTTATATATTTTATGTTCATAGTCTGTGGGGGCATGTGTTGTGTTGTGTTTAGTCACATTTCCGTGGACTCTGTTGTGGGTGTTTACTTTGGGCACTTTTACACTTCTGGGGATGTGTCCGCTTGCAGGGCTCGGCCTACGGACACGCCCCCTACTGTCTTACACGGACCGTGTTAGACTTAGGTGTGATTCAGCATGCTCTCATGAATATGCAAAGCATGCTGACATCACTCCATTTAACTGCAGCCTCCGTGTAAGAGTTATAACTCTTACACGGAGGCTTTGTGAATCCTTGCCATTGTCTTTCTTTGTAATGCTTGTGGAGCTTTTCTCCCCGGGCCTCCACTGAAAATGGGTTTCTGACCCAGTGGACTTTACCGGTCAACAAATGTTAATAAATAAATAAATAAATAAATAAATTTCCATACTACCAGAATATGCATATGTTAATCTGTGCGATCTGAATTTAGCTCAATGGTTGTACTGGATAGGCTGTCTTCATTATCTGTATACAAAGAAAGTTCATTCAGATTGTTCACAAACTATGAATTCAGTGTGGAATTTCTCACCTGTACAAGGTACAGTGGATTAAGTCAGACTAACCAAGCAGCCAAATGGTCTCCCACTCTGTATACTGCTTTCATCCGTTTATTATGCTTTCCTGGTTTTTACAACTTCACTATTCTGATAACCTTTATTAAATAAACCAAAAATCATACCTCTAAAATGTCCAGATTTTCACAGAATGTCCAGATTTTTGTCTCAAATTTTTGGTCTGTTCCTCATAAAATTTGTGGTTTTTTTTGTTAAATCCCTGAGGATTGAATTCACTAAAATAATGGCAGTCATTTGAGTTTCAGACCTATTTCCTTCAGACAAAATTGTGCTAACACAGATCCTATTATTCTATCCACTTTCTACGTTTATAAGAGTAATATTTAAAATCTGTCCCTGCTTTTGTCTTTGTCCAGACTTCTTGCACTAGGGGTCTGAGAGGTATGCCAGTAATGTTTCCAAAATCTAACAAGAAGGGAATGATTTGTCACAAACCTGCTGCAGATTGCGTTTATTGATTCAGATTTGATCATTTGCATCAATCTGTAGAAAACTGTTCTGGTCTGATTTCATTGCAACTGCTGCCTGGATCACCCCAATAAAGGTACTGTTGAGAATCATCTGGCAATGCAAAAAAGACAAAAGAATTAGAAAGGAGGTAAACGTACCATAAAAAACTTCTCACAGGCTTTAAAGTGAACCTAGTTCAGATTCTACCAGAGTACTTTGTTTACATTCCAGTGTTGTGCTAAGTCACATCACATTGTTTAATTCTGAACATGCTCCAACTAAGGTGGTGCAGCGGTTAGCGTTGTCACCTCGCAGCAAGACGTTCTCTGGTTCGATCCTCAGCTGGGGTGCCTACTGTGTGGAGTCTGCATGTCCTCCCTGTGGTAGTGTGGGTTTCCTCCGGGTGCTCCGGTTTCCTCCCACATCCCAAAGACATGCTGTAGGTGGATTGGGCACTAAATTGGCCCTAGGCGTGAGTGAGTGCATGTGTGTGCCTTCCATTGAAGGTTGTGCACTGGGCTGGCAACTCAACACCGTAAAAACTCCACTGCCAATCATGAGCGGACAGATGATTCGCTGTGGCGACCCCTAACTGGGAAAAGCCGAAAGAAGAAGAAGTTCCAGCTAACATTACACTAACTTTAGTGTGCTGGGCTTTTATAGGATGTGCTAAAACCTTACAAAAGCAATGCATCCTTTTTTATTAACATTCTTCTACCCATAGGTGGTGACAATTTTACTGCAGATAAGCAGTGATATCTCCTGCCTATTTGAGCTGTGAAAGGTTATATAGCCTGCTGTGTTATTTGATTTTGTTAAGATTTGGCAAAGATTGTAGGTTAGGAAATTGCACCTTTTTCGTATTTGCTGCTACATGGTTGGTTCAAAAATCTTAATTTATTTTTCCTGCTATACACTGTTTTGTTTTTATTGTATTTTTTCATATGTTAGTAATGTTGTTTATTAGTTTAAGTACTCATATAGGTATATTTTTAAGAAGCTGCCATTTGGCCCTCTTTTCACAAGACTGTCCTAATTAGGGCAGTTTTGACTTGCAGAATAGTTGAAATGACAATTTCTTGATACTGTAGGACAAAAACATTTTCCATCTTTTCTGTAAATATTGCAGAAAGCTATGAAACGGAGTCTGAAATAAGAAAATATGGTGCAAAACTACAAAAACAACTAACATTCTTCACAATGACTCTACAGGTAGTAGCACTGCAGTAATAAGTATTTTGCCTTGGTTGATGCTGTAGTTTATCCAGAAACACACACGCACATGCACACACACACACACACACACACACACACACACACACACACACACACACACACACACACACACACACACTTCAGTTATTTGCCTAATATGAATCGATCTTACTGAATTTATTCCTTAAATTCCCTTTTCTTGCATTTTGGCTAAATGGCTGGCTCTTTCAGTACTTTCATTAATGTTACAGTGCAACAAGGTTGTGGTGTATAGCCTTCCAAAAGTAAAGAGAAATGTTGTTTGTCTTTCGACTTTTCCCAGTAAGGGGTCGCCATAGCAGAACTCAGGTCTGCTAATCATTGGCAGTAGATTTTTACGAAATGCCAAGGTGCCAGCTCGACGCCCAACCTTCAACGAAGGCACGCCCATTTATGCACGCATGTCTTTCAAATGCTACGCATCCACGGGGAGGACATGCAGACTCCACACAGAAGGCACTCCCAAGCCCAGCCGAGAATCGAACGGGAAAACCTCTTGCTGTGAAGTAACAACGCTACTGCCGTACCACCGTGGCATCCAAAAGTAAAGAGAAATACAATGTACATATTTTTCCATATAGTCTGCAGTACTGTTCCTTGTTTATTCTTCTTCTTGCACTGCAAAGTGCAGACCAGCACTTCCCATGACAGTTAACTATGATGGCTGCATCATGTAGTCAAAGGCATCCCTTTCCTACACACAAATATAAATTAAAAAACATAGGCACACACCACAGTACCCATACCAGTCTTTGAGTTGTCTGCACATCCACAGTGTCTCCTTTGGCCACATTGCATGTCCTAGCCTGGTTTCTAGTGTTCTCTCACGCCCTGATCCCCATACTGCTTTAAGTGCCTTTAGGGCATGAGTTACTACTCACCCTGATCCCATACTGGCTTGAGTGTCATTATGGCACAGGAGTAGTAATCCCTGGTGCCTAGTGCCCCCCCACCTTGAAATCTCTCTACTGGTTTAAGTGCCATTAAAGAATATGAGTAGTATTGCTGGTATCCAGTGTTACCTCTCCACCCTCCAATCCCCATACTGGTTTAAGTGCCATTAAAGGATATGAGTAGTATCACTGTTGTCCAGTGTTACCCCCCCCAATCCACACACTGATTTAAGTGCCATTAGAGTACAAGAGTAGTAATCCCTAGTGGCTAGTTGTTCCCCATCCCCATAGTTCAGTTATCCCTGATGTCTAGTGTTCCCCCTAGCTTATGTTGTAGATAATACTCATTAATCTAGGGGTGTGTGGAGGTATGAACCCCCCCACCCCCCACACACACATCAAATACAGACACACTCAGACAGCACCTACCAACCAATTGCAATCACCCACTCATCCATCGGTCCATACACACCCACACACACTCACACATGCAGCCCCTCATATTCACTCACTTACACACCTCCCAGCCCTATCTTACCGCTAAAATGCCCAGTACTTACCTCTTCCACTATGGCTGGGCATTGTCTTTTAGCTATGGTTATTACTGCTATATGGTAGAGGTGGCAGTGCTGATCCACACATCTGAGTGATTTCATGAATAGCTCAGCTCAGAGAAGCCTTGCTGGAGGCAGTTCCAGGGGAAAGAGCACATGGTTAATTAGCATACGCCTCTCCCCCAAACTGCCTCATTAGCACAGAGAATGGCTGTGGAGACAGTCCAACATGGTGCTGAAAATCTTCATGCATGGGCACCATGTGAGGGCTGTCTTTGAATTCAAAAAGATTACTGCGAGGTGTACACATTATGGTAACCTTTAGGAATTCCCTAAATATGGTAATCCAGTCCTATAACAGCTAGGCAAATGTAAAACATCTGCTGAGGTGATATTATAAAGAAGGCCTGTACTTTAAGCAGGCAAAGATTTTTGCCTTTCATGCAAAGGGATTAGCCAACCAAGAGTAGATTCTCATGAGGGAAACAAAGAGAGGAATCAGTGGATTTACCTGTGGAGTATCAGAAACTGTGGATTTAACTGTGGAGTACCAACTTACCCGTGCAGTACCAGGAGTTAACCTGTGTTTTTTCTAGAAGACTAACTTTTAGATATACCTGGAGTTATAGGAAGCTTATTCTGAGCTATAGCTCTTAGAATAAGAACTACATGTGGACTGTTTTACCCCAAGAGACATTAGAAACTGAACTGAACATTAAGTGACCAGAATTTTGTAATTCTGTTTTAATTAAGTAACTTTGAGTTGACATACTTGCACTGAAAAAAAATGAACTTAAGCCATAGCTCCCCAGTATGTGTGTATATATATATATATATATATATATATATATATATATTTGTTTGTGTCTTTCGGCTTTTCCCGGTTAGGGGTCGCCACAGTGGAACTCCGGTCCTCTAATGATTGGCAGTAGATTTTTACGTGCTTGCCGGGCCTAACGCACAACCTTCAATGAAGGAATGCCCATTCACGCATGTCGCCACACAGAAGACGCTCTAACTGAGAATCGAACGGGCAACATCTAACTGTGCGTCTAACTGTGAGGTGATACCACTACTGCAGCACCAACACTGCAGTATTATATATATATATATATATATATATATATATATATATATATACATTATATATATAAATATATATATATATATATATATATATATATATATATATATATATATATATATATATGGGTACACTTCACATAATCGAATTACTGAAATCTCGAATTTCGTATGGTCGAGACCATATGATCAAGATTTCAGTAAATCGAATATGTGTAGTGTTGAAAAATAAAAGTTTACTTACCTTAATACATTGCGTACACACAGAGGCAAGGATTCTTGTACGCTCTGTGTGTACGTAATGTTTTATTTTTTTGTGTGGTGTTGACAGGAAATGAGAAATCTCCCGTTTTGCCCTTCCGCATACAGCGCAAGACGGGAGATTTCCCATTTCCCCACTGTAGCGCGATCTTGGAGTTGGTATATTTAAGTAGGGGGGGGTGTGGGGGGCACATATATATATATATATATATATATATATATATATATATATATATATATATATAAACACACATAAATACAGAACTGGACTGGTAAGGTGATAAGGCGATTGTATTATAGCCATTGTTACTGATAAGGGGAGAACATAAAGTTTGATATGCACAGCACTGCTCTCTCACTAATACTAATACTAATATTTGCACAAGCAACTTTCCTATCTATTTTATATCTGTTTTCAGGCCTGATTGCAGGTAGACTGTATGACATCCATGCCCTGGCCCAGCAATCAAGGAGCCTCAGTCCTCACCACTAACACCAGAGAGGGCATCTCATATATGAGGAAAGGATAACAAATACACACAGTAAAGTGCAATTTCCCTTAAAAGCAGACAGAGATGACATTCAGTCCGGGGCTGCTCACTCCCTTGCTCCCCAGGTTTCCAATAAGACTCCCCACTGGCACAGCTATAGGGTCCAGATCTCAGCCTAGCTGGGCAAGCTAAATCTCCAGCACCCTCTCTGTCCACCCAGTGCTCCGTGTCCCTGCCCAAGTAGCTGACACACACTTTGAGATAAGAGTTTATACAACCACACAGACCCACCTGGGGAAGTCTGGCACAGGTTCTCCAGCTGTTCCCCTTTTACCCAGACTATACGGTAGTAATTACTGCCACCACCCAGCTAATATTATCAGCTACCCAAAGGCCCTTAAAAGTGTGTCCAGTTATTACTGTGCAATATTATTATCCAATTGGTAAGTGTAACTAATCAGTCAGTGGCTTTGTACAATAAACTATAAATATGCAGTGTACTCTAGAGCTTAACTTATCTCTACACAAACCCAACCACAGTTGAAAAGTTTTAAAATATTTAATAATAAATAATTAAAACCACAAGACAAGACTTTCTACTATGCAGTGCTAGACAAGAGCTCAGAGATCACACAGAGATACTTAAAATAATTCAGTAGTATAGTTCTGACATCACAGAAAAACACAGTCTAATATTTCTAGCTTCTAGCTATCTACAAGAAAACAGACTTCTAAAATAACTTACTTACACAGAGCATAAGGCAGTGCTGAGAGTTGGATAGTCAGAAAAAAAATGCTTAATAATCTCTGGTTCTCGCTGTTTAAATGGAAACTTCAGTTCTGCTAAAACATTACATCATCTTTTACACTTTCCTGGTATTCCCAGGCTACACATTAACTAAGTTTACATTCTTAACATCTCCCTTTTGTTATCTTGCAGCTGGTCAGGAACAGAGCAATAAAACTACATTTGCATGTTTAAATCTAGCAATTTAACTCTTGGTTAGAACAACAGAAAGAATTTCTTCATCTAGACTTTTCGGCACTACTGTCTATTTCAAAGGATCACCACATGCTTTTACTGGGTCAGTAGAGAGCACTATTGCCACATTTTTGTAACAGCATTTCTTTACATTTAAGTCAACAAGCCTGTACTTTACATTCATATTTACAAATGATAGAATTATGTATAAAATTCTATCTGGCTAGGCTAGCAACCCTCACCCTTCTCTATCAGTCTTCACCCCCCCCCCCCCCCAGAGAACTCAAGCTAGTTTTTCAAGTGACCCTTGAGAAACGCTGCTTAACACCTCTTGAGAGGGTTAGGTCTGTCTGGGTGTACCTCACCCCATTCCCTGTCTTGAGAGCCCATCTGCATTGGCATTGCTACTCCCACTGCGATGCTGCACTGACATATATGCTTGCAACCACAGGCTTCATCTTAGCAACTTGGCATTTTGCTGGCTGGCTCCATTTAACAATGTTAGGGATTTGTGATCTGTCACAACAGTGAATTTCCTTCCATACAGATAAGGCTGAAGTTTTTGCAGTGCCCACACTATGGCTAGACATTCCTTTTCTACAGCTGCATAGCATTCCTACCTGGGTTGGAGCCTACGACTTAAGATAAACCACTGGGTGCTCTTCTCCCTCTGAAGAAATCTGGCTAAGTACAGCCCCCAGCCCATGGTTTGAAGCATCCACCTGCACAACAAATTCATTGCTGTAACCTGGACTGGCTAACACAGGGGGTCCTCTCAAAGCTTCTTTAAGCTTCTGGAATGCCTGCACACATGCTGGGGTCCACACTACTTTATCTGGCCTGTTCTTCCTTGTCAGGTCTGTGAGGGGAGCAGCTATGGTACTACAACTGGGGACGAACTTTATGTAGTACCCTGCTGTCCCTAGAAATGCCCTCACCTGCTTTTTGGTAACAGGTGCAGGCCATGCCTGAATGGCTTCCACTTTGGCAGGTTCTGGCCTTATCTTACCACTTCCCACTCTATGTCCTAGGTAGGAGACCTCTGCCATACCCACCTAATATTTGCTCAGCTTAATGGTCAACCCTGCCCCTCTGTAGTCTGCCCAGCACCTCCCTGACATGCTGAAGGTGCTCTGGCCAGGAATGGCTGTAGATGGCAATATCATCCAGGTAAGTAAGGGCAAACCTTCCTGCTCCTGCTAGGATATTATCTACCAGCCTCTGGAAAGTTGCTGGGGAATTCTTCATCCCAAAGCGCATCTTTGTGAATTCATACAAACCAAAAGGAGTCACAAAGGCTGACATCTCTCTAGCACCGGGAGTCAAGGGCACCTGCCAGTAACCTTTGGTAAGATCAATGGTTGTAAGATACTTAGCCCCACCCAGCTGCTCTAGGGTCTCATCTGTCCTAGGCATGGGGTAAGCATCCAACTCTGGGTGACGATTTCATTTTCTGTAGTCCACACAGAACATGGTGCTGCCATCCTTCTTTGGAACCAGCAGCACTGGGGAGGCCCAGGGACTGTTGAACTCATGAATCACCCCTAGTTCCAACATCTCCTGTACCTCCTCCCTCAGGGTCTGTCTGACTCTCTCAGGCACCCTATAAGGGGACTGCCTAATAGGCCTTTGGGGTCCTGTATCCACCTGGTGCTGCACTAGGTGGGTGCACCCTGTTTTCCCAGTGAATATGTCACTAAATTCCTGAAACACTGCTCGGATTTCTCAAACCTGGGTAGGAGATAGCTGTTGGGACATTGCTACCCCTTCCACCGATGTGTCAGCCCGAGCCTCACTGAGGAGATCACTCCCCACATCTCCCTCAGACTCCTCCTGCAATCCACTGCAAATGCTCAGCACAAGGGCCTCCCTATCATGGTACAGTTTCATCATGTTAACATGGTACAATTTGTGCCCCTGCCATCTGCCTAGCAGTTCCACCATGTAGTTAACATCAGTTACCTTTCTTTCCACCTTGTAGGGTCCCTCCCAAGCTGCTTGCAGCTTGTTGTGTCTGACAGGAATGAGAACCATTACCTGCTGCCCCACAGCATACTCTCAAGCTTGAGCATTCCTGTCATACCACAACTTTTTCTGTTGTTGGGCTTCTGCCAGGTTCTCCTGGGCCAAGCCCATGAGTTCCCTGAGCCTTGTCCTGAGGTTTAGAATGTATGTCACAACAGACTCCTTGTGAGACTCGCACTCACCTTCCCACTCAACTCAAATTAAATCTAGAGGTCCCCTCACCCTATGCCCATACATAAGCTCAAAGGGTGAAAAACCTGTGGATTCCTGGGGAACCTCTCTGTAAGCAAACAACAGATGGGGCAAATATCTGTCCCATTCCCTCTTAAACTGATCTGCAAATGCCCATAGCATGGATTTGATTGTAGAGTTGAACCTCTCAACAAGACCATTAGTCTGGGGATAGTAGGGGGTGGTCTTCATGTGCTTCACCCCACAGGACTTCCACAGACAAGCCAGCAGGACAGACATGAAATTGGCACCTCTGTCAGACAGTATTTCTTTTGGGAATTCTACCCTGCTGAAAATCTCTAACAAAGCATTTGCCACCTTCTCTGCCCCAATGGAGGACAAAGTCACTGCCTCAGAGTATTGTGTAGTATAATCCACTACCACTAGGATATACTTTTTCCCTGTGGAACTTGGGGTACTCAGAGGATCCACAATATCCATAGCTACCCTCTGAAATGGCTCCTGAATCACAGACAAAGGCATCAAAGGAGCTCTCACCTTGTCTCCTGCCTTTCCTACCTTTTGGCACTGCTCTCAGGTTCTGCAGTACCCTATTACATCTCTGGAAATTCCAGGCCAATAAAAGTTCTGCATAATACGCCTCTTTGTACATTTTATGTCCATATGACCTGCAAAAGGAATATCATGGGCTATGGCTAGAAGCACCAGATGGTAGACTCTAGGCTATACCAACTCCTGCACTCTCTCACCTTCTAGCCCTCCCTCAGGGGTCCACTCTCTGTACAGTAACCCTTTGTCCCAGTATACAGATTCCTCCTTTCCTTGAGAATCAGGTGCCTCCTTAGCTATCTGCCTCAGGCCTTGCAATATAGGGTCTGAGAGCTGAGCCTGTCTCAACTCTCTCCTTGTAACCCTTCCCCAGCTCCCCTTCCACAGGAAGTCTGGCCTCCTCTGACAGTGGTGCCTCACTGTCAGCTTGGGTACTACTACTCACCTCTACCTTTTCAGTCACTCTGTCCAAGGGACCATCAGTACCCACAAGCAGTTGTGGCTCACATTCAGTTTCACTGCTACAGAGTAGCTCATTCCCTGAAGTAACCACCTCACCAGTCCAGGCTGCAAGTATGCAGTCTGTCTGGTTCTCCCCCAGGCTACCAGACCCACATGCTTGTTCATAGGTTCATAGGTTCATAGGTTTATACTAGGCTATCTGCCCTAAGGCATTTATAAGCCTAGCCCAAATTTTTGTGGCTTACGCCACCCCTTATATGAAAAAATACTGTGCCCATTAGTTTGTTGTGCCTCTGTCCAGCAGTGACACAGAGATGATTCCCGGGGTAAACCTACGATCTCCCATCCACAGGTCTAGATTTCTCTTGAACAGAGTCAGCGAGGTGCTCTGCCTCACATGGACCGGGATTTTATTCCACAGCATAGGGAGTCTCTGAGTGATAAATCTATACCTCCAGCACGTCCTATTTATATCCGTGCTAAGGTTTAAGTCGCTTGCTCTAGTGGTTTTGGTGGATTTGGATTTTTTGAGGTGGAGCATGTCCATTAATTCCGGGTTGGACATGGCCTTGTATGTCAGGCACATGTCACCTCTGAGCAGACGGTATGCGACTGAATAGAGCTGGAGTTTCTTCAATCTGGCAGCATATGACAGATTTTGGAGTCCCTTTATCCTTTTGGTGAGGAACTTTTGGGGTCTCTCCAATTGCTGCAGATGTCGGGTGAGATACATCCCGAATGGGGCATTGTACTCGATCACTGGTCTGATAAGTGAAGAGTACAGGGGAACAATGACCTCACTAGATCTGAATGTGAATCCCTTCATGATCAGGTGGGCAATGTAGAAGGTCTTTCTAACCACTTTAGCAATGTGAGTGTCAAAAGAAAGGCCACTGTCAACCTGGGTCCCCAGGTCCCTGATAACCTCTTCTGTGCTTAGTGGATTGCCACCTATATGGTAGCTTGGGGTTACCTTGTTTTTCCCGAAGGGTATGACTATACATTTTTTGGCGTTTAACTTCAGGCCATGGCTCTGGCACCAGCTATCTGTTTCCGTGAGTCCCTTCTGAAGGATATCCGTGCCCGATGCGCTTTCTACTATGGCGCCCAGTTTGCAGTCGTCTGCAAACTTTGTCAGCCAAAGTCCTCCCATGTTGGCCTGTACTTCTGAGAAGTAGATGCCAAACAATAGGGGGCCAAGGACCGAGCCCTGTGGGATACCACTTGTGACCGGCTTGGAGTCTGACACAGCGCCAGCAGCTCTAACCTTGTGGGTTCTGTCCTTAAGCCAGTTTGCAACCCATCTTGTGACATATGGGTTTACATTTAAGCTGGTAAGTTTTTCTGCAATACCCGAGTGGGGTATTGTGTCGAAAGCCTTTGCAAGGTCAAGGTAGGCTGTATGGACTGCCTTTCCCTCATCAATGGCCTTGGTGACTGTTTCGAAGAAGTTGACCAAGTTCAAAAGGCATGATCTTCCCTTGACAAAGCCAAACTGGGTAGGGTCCAATGTCTGCAAGTCCCCTATATCTTTGTTTATGAGCTCCATTATGATCCTCTCCATAGCTTTGCAGACTAGGCTTGTTAAGCTTATGGGGCGGTAGTTACCAGGGTCCGTAGGGTCGCTGCCTTTGTGGAGTGGGACCACAGTTGCCGCACGCCACTCCTTGGGCACGTATCCTGTGGTAAGGCTGAGATTAAACAGCTGCCTTATGTGGGTTTAATTCCTCATTTAGCTCGTGTAGCACACAGCCGGGGACACCATCCGGTCCCATTGATGCTGTGTTTTTAGCTTTAGAGAGAGCAGCTTTCACCTGCGCATTTGAGATGTTCGGGAGGCTACACTCAGCTGGGATAGTTATCTCTCCTTTAGGGGAGAGGGGTGAAGTTTGCACTGAACCTGTCTGCCAGTATGTTGGCAATGTCTGTGGGTTCAGTGATTTTGTATCATTTTGGACTAATTCTGAGCATATCTGGGAGTTTCCACCCAGGTTCCTAACATAGCTGAAAAGGCCTTATGATTGTCCTTTGAATCCATGGCAATTTTTCTCTCAAAATTGGCCTTAGTTGATTTTATGAGTGCTCGTATTTTTTTACTAATAATGATCAGGGGTGACTTCCCTTTTATGGATTTTGTTCTATCATGTAATAGCTTTCTCCTCTTATTGTAAAGTTTGTTAATGGCTGGGGTCCACCAGACTGGACGTTTGCCCTTTGTGGAAAGAGTCTTGGTTTTATTTGGGATTGCCTGATCCATGCAGTCCTGGAGGACTAGCCTCCTAGCCTCACTGCGTGTAACTGCATAAGCACATGGCACTGCCTCATCCAAATCCTTCCCTCTCAGGACATCTGCAGGATGGTAGTTTAGCACCCCAGTTGTCTCAAGACAACCTACTATTGGCATTTTGTCTTTCCCACTTACTGGCTCCCTCACCTTTGGTTCCCCACCTTGCCTCTGTGGACACCTGTATGTCACATGGCCCCACTGGTTGCATTCAAAACATTTAACCCTAGCTCCTGGATGTGTACCTGGACTAGTGACTTCCCCTGCTACTGGCAGATTCTGTTGGGGAAGTCAGTGTTACCCATCATGCGTTCCATTAGACCCATGAGCAGTACTGGGGCTCCCCTTCCTGTGCAGGGCTGTCCTGCTTGCCAGGTATAGGTCTCCCTTCTTCCCCAACTCATCTGAAGTAGCACATTGTCTATCAGCTAACCAGATCCTCCTGTCCTCAGGCAAAGTGCTGAGGGCTTGTTCCCTCAACAAAAGGTCTGCCAGCCCTTCAAAAGTTGTGACCTGACATCAACTCACTCACCTATGGAAATAAATGCTCAATTCAGCAACATATTCACTCACACTTTCATCTGCCTTGCATCTATGCTCATGAAACTTTTTTCTATACATTTCAGGTGTTAACATAAACAGTTCTAAAATACATTTCTTAACAGCAGTATAATCAAAACATGCAATGTTTGACATTTTAGCTAATGCAGTTACAGCTTTACCATGGAGTAAGGGGGTCAGGAACAGTACCCAGAGCCCTTGGTCAACTTTATACTGTTTACATACCCTCTCAAACATATGAATCAAACTATCAAAATTATCCCTCTCTTTAAACTGCGGAAGAAATTTACTGACCTTTTGTGCTTCTGGGGTCCAGTTACTCCCTTCCCCATTACCTAAATGACTCTGGCAAAGAATCAGCATCTCCTTCTCATGCTACCTCTGTCGTTCTTGTTCCTCAGCTTGCAGACATAACAGTTTCTCATTCTCCTCAGCTTGAAACATCGCAGTCTCTCATTTTCTTCTAATTCCACACGCCTGGCCTCCAACTCAAGTCTCTTTAGCTCCAGCTGTATTTTTAAGTCCACTGCAGAAAGGTTGCTCTATCCCTTCTCAAGGGAATTATATCTCCACTGCCAGTCTGATTGTTCTCCTGGTTGCTGTTTTCTGATGAAGCTGTAAACAAGGCTGCAATCAGGTCTAAATAGCTAAAAGTGACCATAACTGCAGGAGTATGTATCATCCGTAAAAGACAATATTCAACTCAGACAAACTGCATTAGTCAGACAAACCTAATGTAGGCCTTATGCCAGTGACAAATCAGTTTTCCCACTATTTCAAGCATATACGGCATTGATCCTTTATTACTATACAGTGGTGGAGAACACTGCTGTGCCTACATGTCAAAAGAGGTGGTGGTGTACACATACTTACTTTACAGAATCTGAAGGCATTCGCCATGTCCCAGTTCTCTTCTGTGCTCTGCCTTTCAACAGGTACTATACATAACCATGCCTACTGTTTGCTGAAATATCTGTTATGCAGAATACGAATACAATGTACTGGAAGAAATGCATGAACAACTACTATTTTATATTTGTTGTGTGCATTACATACAATATTTGCATTTAACTATGACAGTGAATGTAAAATGACTGAATGTTTTTCGTTCACATCCTTATGGATAAGAAAAACCCGGGATAGAAAGAAAACACTGATTTTATATTATTATTCTTATCCATTCATGAAATCTGGGTCAGCAACCATCTGTGTTCACTGCCTGGCCTCACATCTGTTTTTCCACTGACAGCTGAGCATTGATTATTCAATAATAATTATTCAATAGTAAACAAGTGTAAATAACACTGGAAAGATCACGTGAATCCAAACTAACTTCCAAAGTGGGAATTGTGCAACTCAAAAAGTGGTATATTTGGCCCTATGTGGGGAACGTGGAAGTTTTTATGTAGGAAAGACAGAACATGCACTGAGGACTAGGATTTACGAACATACATATGAAATCAATAACCAAAAGGAGAACAATGCTTTACACAAACATTCTCTGGTGTGTAGGGGGTTTAGTAACTTCACTTTTGGTATATTGGAAATCATTAGAATTGATCAAAGGGGGGTAATTGGAAAAAGCATTTGAAGAAAAAGGAAACCCAGTGGCAGTTGAGGCTGGTGGCTATGCTCCCCCTGGATTAAATGATGTAGTCACTATTTCCCCTGTATTACAGGAAAAAGCTGAAAATTGTAAAAATGGATATATTTATATAACACATATATACATATTTATACAGTTTTATATTTATAAGATTTTTGTTCATATCGTATTTTTATTTTTACTGCAAACAGAATGCTTTTTTAATGTTTTTTATATCAAAAGGGGTTTACCTTTTTAAATGGGGGTGTGATAAGGCTTCTACCAAAAATGATTGGAAAATTATTTAACTTACCAGCAACCTTGGAGGGTTATCTAATCTGTTCGTGTGTTATTTGGTTGTATTCTGATAAAATCCCAGCTGTTAGGGACGAAGGTGTTTTAATATTGGTGTGTTTTTTATATTAAAGGCAGTTTTCTCCATCATACACCCCCATTTCACTGCAGTTCTGTTTGAAATCTTATCTGAAGTCAAGCTCAAAAGTGGAATGACATGCCTTAAAAAAGTAGAATGATACAGTATCAGCTCTGTATACAATTAGCATGCCTCTGCTTAATTCCGACACTGATAAGCATTCTAAAGACACATAAGCAAATGACAGTTGTGGTGAGAGATGACCTATATCTTAATTTAGCTTTCTGTAGAAACCAAAACATCTATTTCAGCACTTACTGATAGCAGAAGTTAAGTGCCAATCGCAGTTATCACATAACATTTGACAGAACTACACATGTTGGGGCCCCTGAAATACTACCACGGCATGCAGAGGCATCATTGTGTATATCATAATGATCAACTGCAGTCAAGCTACAATCTTGCCAGCTGTGAAGCTGATGATGATAAGGAGGAAGATGACCTAATAAAAGGCATTCTTATGTTACATGTACCAATGACACATCTGGTGCCGTGGAACAAGATTCGCCACTGCTTTTGGGTGTTACAGTGTTGACAGCTCATTTGTTACATAGCAGAGTTTTACTAGAGTCCGGCTTGACTTGTTCTTTTGCTGAATATCAGCATCACAAAGCATACCTTCACACAATGTAAACCACTGCTAAATAGTGGCCACTAAAGGTATCTACTATGTAATTTAAGTAAGATATTATTACAGATCACATCCAAACCATGGTATGCTATTTTGTTGAGTACCGGGAGTAATGCGGCCAGCAATCCTGTCTGTGTGTGTGCGTGTATATGTAAGAATAATATACACACACACACACACACACACACACACACACACATATATATATATATATATATGGATCTACTTCACAAGCTCGAAGTTCCAAAACTTTGAACTGCAAATGGTCAAGACCATACGATCAAAGTTTTCAAACTTCGAAATTGTAATAAAACAAAAATTAAAACAATTTTTGTTTTACATTTTTGCAGGGTACAAGCCACCCTGCATCCCCTGCTAAATAAATATACCAACTCTGAGACTGCACTACAGTGAGGAAAATGGTAAATTTCACATTCCATGCTGTACGGCGATCTACATTCAAAATGTTCAAAGTTTCAGAACTTCGATCTTATGGTCTTCACCATTTGCAGTTCGAAGTTTTGATACTTCAAGCTTGTGAAGGGAAGCCATATAGACATATATACACATAAACATACATACCCCCCCCCCCACATACATACACATCTGTATATATTATGGGCCCAGTTCCAAAAGATAGTTGCGGATAGTGTAGCACACAGAAGGAAGACTTCAGCACACCAGCTGCAGACATGATTTCAGAAGATATGCCACAAGCAGTCTGAGTACTTAACTATTCAGAGTTGAATAAGTACAGACTCTGTACATGCCTGGATTCCAAAACACATTGTGTGCACCCAATGCAACTTAAATGTGACAAACTGCTATACTGACTCTGTTTCTGAAATCCTCAGTGAATGCCATACTGCAACACAAGGAACAGAAGCTATTCTCACTGAATCGTATGGAATCCATAACAATACTAAAAAAATGCTACCTACAGTGAATGAACTGCAACAGCCTGTGGTACTGCAAGTTATGCAGGAGGATCTGGCTGTGCATTGTAGAAGGCAGCCAGCTAGACAGAGAGCCAGGCACAACTAAGCCAACTGTCAGATCAAGAAATCATTGACAGATACCACCTAGACAGACAGCTGGTGCAGGCTGTGTGTAACATGTGTGCCTCACATGTCTGTTGATATTGTGAAGCAACCCCATCCCTCTCAAAACAAAAGTGTGTCTGAGCCGAGGTGTACTGGCATCTGGGACATTCCAAAGACAGATGGGAGATGCTCTAGGAATGTCACAGATAGCTGCCAGTCATATCCTGTCAAAATTCCTGGCAGCAATGTGCAACAAGGTAGATGAATACATACACTTTCCATCTACCTCCCTGGAATGGAGAACTGTTATGCACCAGTTCTATAAAACCTCACAAACTTCCCACGTGTATTTGGTGCAATGGACTGCACCCACATCACTATTAAGACCCCTGTACATCCAGAAGCAAACAGATACATCAAAAAAAGGGATGGTCACGCCTGAACTGCCAGGTTGTGTGTACAGCAGATGGCAACATAACAAACATCATCAAACAAACAACTAAAACCTTTGCAAACAAAGTAGAGATAAACTGTAGTCCAACAATGCAAAGATATGGCTCCAGGATAATAATTGTATTTGAAAACAGGCAAAACAGCAAACTTTTACATCCAAGAAGTAACTGCAAACATTTTCTTTTCAGCTCAGCTTTAATTACACAAGCGCTTTCACAAATAGCTTCATCAGGTGCATTGAACTAACTGGTTAAAGCACCCTTATATACACAAATCAAAACATGTGACAGAAATTCTTAAAGTAAAAAATACATATATAAAAATCCATCAAAAGTATTAAAATATGGGGGGCGGAGCCTAATGGCTAACTGAGAGCAGCTTGATTTTGAGCTCTTCGTACTCATACTAGAAAATACAGGAAAAACTAAATATATTTTAAAAAAATTGGGTAAATATTGAAGATGAAGTAATTTATAACAAAACTACCAATTTTGAAGAAAAAATTCTGAAATTTTCCTGTCAAATACTACAGAGGACATTCCAAACTGTTTGAAGATGAGTAACTCCAAGAATTCACACTCAGACTCTATTATAAAAAAAGAGATGCAACAGATATCTGCTACTTTGCTGGACTTATCGCTAAAAATGGACAGATTTACTGAAAATCTAGAAAGTCTTAAGGATAACTGCCAAAAACAAACAGAAGTTTTTAAAGAAATCTTACAACAGCAACAAATAAAAATATCAGACATTGAGACTTCCTTAAGTGATGTTGATGAGAGGTTAAAAGAAAGTGAACTACATACTCAATTTCTGCTACAACAGAACACTTGGTTAATAAATAAAGTTGATAATATAGAGAATAGAGAAAGAAGGACAAACATAAGGATTTTTGGTCTTCCAGAGAAATCCGAAGGTGACGACATTATCTCATTCTTGAACTCTTGGTTTCCTGAAGTTCTCGGACTAATAGAAGGCTTATCTTATGGGATAGAAAGGGCACACAGAGCTATTGGTAAGTCACTTTCTATTGCTTTTAAATCAGCTCCAAGATCCATAGTAGTTAAATTTCTTTCTTTTATGGACAAAGAGCTTATACTGAGATCTGCATGGAGGAAAAGTCCTGTTATGTATAAACAGTCATTATTAAGATTTGATAATGACTACTCAACAAGAGTTCTGGATATAAGGAAGAAAACATGGCCATTAGTAAAACTTTTAAAACAACATAAAATCAAAGCGCAGCTCTCTTATCCAGCCAAAATAAGAATCCAATATAACAACGACATGAGAACATTCAACAGCATAGAGGAAGCCACATCTTTCATAAAAAATAATAGCATAATTCCACTACCTGAAGAAATGGACTGGTTAAATTCATCTTCTTTAAAAAGGGCTCCAGGAAAAAATATTTGGTCGGAGGCAAGAGAAAAAAAGAAACAAAAGACTGACAAAAAAAAACCTCTGATGATACTATTTCTCTCAAAGTATCAACTAAGGTATGATTATAATATATTAAAACTAAACTCTTTAATACACTAGTATAAAGCAGTTTTTTTTCTTTTTTCTTTTCTTACTTAATTCTTTAGTTTAATATAATACTTAAATTTTAGCACTAATTAATAACTTACTAAAGCCCTGAAGTATATATTTATTCTCTAAATACTTGAAAACAATAACCAATGAAGCCTACTGAACATTCTTCTTATTTTGTCACTAAGCTTTTAATATAAACTGCCCTTTTAAATGGTTTTCTCTATACAACTACTTAGTTGATAAATTAAGGCACTTTCAATGCCTGAATAAATATTATCATTTTTAGTAATCGCATTTATGTTATTTAAAAGTGCACATTCAAAATTCATTGATTTAATTTGATGTAGAGTGTTGTGATAAAAATGTTGTACAGTGGAGTCATTCGTGAACATTTTGGATGTATTCAGTATATTACTGTATTATTTGAAAGTAAAAAAACATCCACGAGCCTTCTGCTCAGTTATTTTTAGTTTCCTTATCTAAAAAGTTGTTCACCACTTCATACATTGCAAGTGATATATTTAACTGTACATAGATGTAATTTAAGTTACTGGCCAGAAGATGGCGTGTAAATACACACTATCACAGAGTTTTCCTCTTTAACACTGCTGTTTCTTCTCTATACAAGTATTTGGTTACTAGAACAGTGCAAAATAACAATTTATCCAAAAGTGCACATTCAAAATTCATTTATTTAATTTGATGTAGAGTATTGTGATAAAAATGTTATACAATAGAATCACTCATGAACATTTTAGATATATTCAGTATATTACTGTATTATTTGAATGTAAAAAAACATCCACTAGCCTTCTGCTCAGTTGTTTTTGGTTTCCTTATCTAAAAGGTTGTTCACCGCTTCATACATGGCGCGTGACATGTTTAACTGTACATAGATGTGGTTTGGGTTGCTGGCCGGGGGGGGGTGTGGCTACACACTATTGCAGGATTTTCCTCTTTGGCACTGCTGTTTCTTTTCTATACAGGTATTTGGTTACTAGAACAGTGCAAAATAATAATTTATTCAAAAATGCACATTCAAAATTCATTGATTTGATTTGATGTAGAGTATTGTGATAAAAATGTTGTACAATAGAATCACTCATGAACATTTTAGATGTATTCAGTATATTACTGTATTATTTGGAAGTAAAAAACATCCATGAGCCTTCTGCTCAGTTATTTTTAGTTTCCTTATCTAAAAAGTTGTTCACCACTTCACACATAGCACGTGATATATTTAACTGTACATAGATGTAATTTAAGTTTCTGGCCAGAAGATGGCATGTAAATACACACTATTGCAGAGTTTCCTCTTTAACACTGCTGTTTCTTCTCTATACAAGTATTTGGTTACTAGAACAGTGCAAAATAATAATTTATTCAAAAGTGCACATTCAAAATTCATTGATTTAATTTGATGTAGAGTATTGTGATAAAAATGTTATACAATAGAATCACTCATGAACATTTTAGATGCATTCAGTATATTACTGTATTATTTGAAAGTAAAAAAAAAAAAAACATCCACGAGCCTTCTGCTCAGTTATTTTTAGTTTCCTTATCTAAAAAGTTGTTCACCGCTTCATACATAGCACATGATATATTTAACTGTACATAGATGTAATTTAAGTTACTGGCCAGAAGATGGCATGTAAATACACACTATTGCAGAGTTTTCCTCTTTAACACTGCTGTTTCTTCTCTATACAAGTATTTGGTTACTAGAATAGTGCGCTATCATTGCCTGAATAAATATTGTTGTTCTTGGTGAATGCTTTTATGTAGCTTAGAGGTGCACATTTACAATTTGTTAATTTGAATTAATGTAAAGTATATTAATGAAAATATTATAAAATGGAACCACTCATGAACATTTTGGGAAGCATCTAGAACATTAATGTATTATCTGAGGGTGGACAGTATTCATGAGCCTTCTGCTCGGCTTTTTCAGTTTTTTTTTGTCTGAAAAGTTGTTGACCGTCCACATTCATAAGCACGTGATATATCCTAGCATGTTTAGATGCAATTTAAGTTACTGATCACAAGATGGCGTGTAAACACGCACTATCGCAGAGTTCTTTCCTTAACACCGCTGTTTTGATTACAGTAAAGGAAGCGTTTGCTTCAATTATTTTCACACTTCATAAATATTCTTTCATATTTTATTAAAAATTTTATGGTTTATTATCAATCTCAGCTAATATCTCATGCAAGTATAGCGCTAGAACTGCTTTGAAGACAGCGCTATTATAACAAGAAAGATAGTGAATCATTTAAATACTGTTGTGTCTTAATGGGTGAGTGTCTGGTAAAAGTATAATACATGCACTCTGTGAACACATCTAACCGACACTGTGTTAGATAAGTTACTTATAGTTACTAAGTTATATAGAAATGGAAGAAGAGGGAAGGAAAAGGGAAGGTGAAGAAAAAGTAAAAAAAAAAAAAAAAAAAAAAGATCCAGAGTGTCAGCTTACTGGGAATTAAACTTTAATTTATCTAAAGATTGCTTTATCATACTTGTTATTGTATAAAAGAAGTACTATACGTAAAATGTTTATTATAAATGATTAGTTGCTATTGCACCATTATCAAGGTAGATTTCCTTTGCAAGTATAATTCTAATTTTGACCTTTCTCCTTTCTGTTTTATAATTTTAACATATAAGTTGAGACCTTTTACTAGTTACCAGACACTCACTACATTTGTGATAAGCAGAAGACAATATCTGATATGTGTGATCTTTAAATTGAACTTAATAGAGAAAATCTTATGAATAATAACTTACTAATAACAGAACTACAAAAGATCACATATAAGTAATTTAGGAGTGAAATCTTTTACACATTTTATTAATTTTAGATTGTGGAATTATCAGAGTTATAAAACTGACATTAACTGAAGAATGAGAAAATGCTTTAATGTAAAGCACTATAAATATTGCTTTAATTCTAACTGTTATTATATTAAATCTTATAAATGAATATTATTATCTGTAAGGACTTTAATTGGTTTTGATAAGTGGTTAGCTATATGGCAATTAACTTCACTATGCTGATGTAATACCTTATATAGATCTAAAAATATGTAAAAAAACTCTTTTATTTTAAACAGTATCTATCATACTCACTCTACTTCTTTTTATTATTAATAACGATGTTAAATATCACTAATGAACATTAATGATCTGACATTTGCTAATATATTATCTACAATTGGTAATTTGCAAAAATTTCATAATATTAATGAAAAATGAACATCTAAAATATTGTTAAAGTAATTAACAAATGTCTTATTTAAAATTGTTTGCAATTTGAAATAATATCTCATTTTAGAATCTAATTAGTAATGAACAAAACTTCACAGACTAGGCATATATGTTATTTACATAATAAGTGTATCTTGTTCTCTGGTTTTAGTTTTCATTTTTTTGAGGAGCTCAATTTAAAGCAACATTTCCTCATTAATGCAACTATTATTATTGAGGGTAAATCTGTTTGAACTTTTAAATCCAAACAGATCTGAGGTGCTAGACACTTCATGTTTGGGATTTAGAATGGTAAAATCATTAATTGTTTATTCAAAATATGTCAACGCAATGTTTTTCAGCTTTTTCATTTCTCAGTGGTCCAATTTGAAACTTTTTTTAAGCATAAATAGAAATAAATATATTAATTTCAAAATAACTTTTAAAGGAAAGGATAAATCTAATACTCAAAACACATTAACTTCCAAGGTAAAACAAAATTTCAAGAACAAACAATCCAAAAGTACAAATAAATACTTAAAAAAATGACAGACACAACTTTATTATCTATAAATATTAATGGTTTAAATAATTCTATAAAAAGGTCGAATTTTCTAAGATATTTGAAATTACAAAAAGCACAAATAATATTTATACAAGAATCTCATTTTAAAAGAGATGATAATTTCACATGGAAACCTAGTGAATATCTAATTCTTTCTCACTCCCTTTACAAAAAAAACACAAGAGGAGTTATAATTTTATGGAAAAAAAGTGTGGTTATTCTTCAGATCATTTACAAACACGAAGATAAAGAAGGGTTAATATCAATTGTAATAATAAAATATCAAAATAGAATTTGGACTTTAATAAATATTTACTGGATTCCTGGAATAGGATTGTCTACGGTTAAAAAACACATAGAATTAATTAACAAAGTAAATAAAGGTATAATAATAATGGGGGGTGATTTCAATTGTATTCTAGATAACTTTGAAACAACTAATAAAAGAAAGTTACGTCTCACACCCATAAGTAAATATTTCAAGAGATGGTTAGAAAGCTTAAATCTAATAGATACATTTAATTTTAAAGATTCTAACTCATTAAGTTACACACATAGCGATTATCGCTTTAATACTAAAACAAGAATAGATAAAATATTGGTCTCCTCTGATTTAAACAGTAGGATAACAAAATTTTCTATTATTCCATGTCCCCTCTCAGACCATAATGCCTTAATTCTTAAAGTACAAATTGATTTCAAAAGATTAAATACTATAACTAGAATACCAGCTTACATCCTTAAATTAAAAGAGTTTAAACCTTGGCTAGATTCAGAAATCAAATATTTCTTAGAAACAAATCCTATTAACGATACAAATAATATAATAACTTGGGATACACTTAAGGCTTTTTTGTATGGCAAGATTATAGGATGGTTTAAAAATAAAACAAAGGAATGGGAATCAGAATTACCAAACATACAAAAACGAATAACAGAAATAAATACAAGTTCTTATGATGTAATAGATTCTCAGGAAAAAAAAAAAGAAATTATAGATTTAAAAAAAAATACAATGAATTCCTCACTCATAAAACAAATCTAGCTTTGGAAAAACAAAAATTTGCTTCAATTTCAACTTCTCCAAAACACTTACATAATCTAGCAATGAGAATTAAAAAGCAGAACTTAGAAAATAACATCATAAATATAATTTTATTACACACACCTGATGAAGCGTAGTTAACCTACGTGAAAGCGCTTGTGTGGTTTTTATGTAACAATAAAGAAAGTTCTACTTGATTTTTCGTGTGGTGACTCCTGTTTGGATCCATTATTGGCATCATAAATATAATACATGAAGTAAAAGGGAAAAAAAGGGTATCTGATGTGAATGATATTCTTGAAGTTTTTAAGTTCTATTATGCTAAGCATTATGGAAATAATGATAATAATATTTCATTTTCAGATCGGAAATTTAATAGTTCCTTAATAAAAAAAACTACCTGACCAATTAAAAGTAGAAATGGAAAAGCATATCTCCATAAAAGAAATAAAAGATATAATTAAAGTAAGCAAAAACAACAAATCACCAGGAATGGATGGAATAATAATGGAATTATATAAAATTCTTCCATATTCAGCAATTTTTCTACTTCATAACATGCTAAATGATATTCAAACTCAAATGATTACTCCACCATCCTGGAAATATTCACTAGTTACCCCTATAAAAAAAGATAAAAGCGATCCATCCCAATGTAGCTCATATAGACCTATCTTTCTGCTTAATAATGATTATAAAATCTTTATGTCTATCTTAGTAAATAGAATTAAGAAATCCCTGACTAAAGTCATAAATGAAGACCAAACAGGCTTTATATTTGGAAGACACACATATGACAATATTCAGAGAATTTTAACCATTATAGAAGCTTTGAACAGAGACAATTCAGAAGCTCTTATAATCACATTAGATATAGAGAAAGCATTTGATTCGGTAAACTGGAAGTATCTATTTAAAATCTTGGAACTTTTTGAATTCCCATTAAACTTTATAAATTTAATAAAGAATATATATAAAGATAACCTGGCTTATGTAAAATTAGGCCCATTTACCTCGGAAGCTTTCAAAATAACTAAAGCCTCTAAGCAAGGTTGCCCTATGTCTCCCATACTGTTTGCCCTGGCGATAGAATTATTTGCGTCTGCAATACGAAGTGATCTAAAAATAGAAGGAATTAACTTTTACAATAAATTTAATTCTAAAATCATGTTATTTGCTGACGATATATTGTTGACTTTAAGACCGAATGAAGAGTCCATGCAAGAATTAGAGAAACAAGTAGAAGATCTTTTTCCATTTCACGTCTTTGTTTCAATAAATCCAAATCAAAACATATACTTCTAAATAAAATAGATGACTTGCATCTGAATAAATATCAAATAACTGGAGAAAAGGTTTCTTCACTAGAATATCTAGGAATTCTTATATCTGAGAACATAGATACTACCATGACCTTAAATTATAATAAAATCCAAAATTTAATTCAAAAACAAGTTAATAGCTGGAATAAATTAATGTTAAACTTGGAAGATAGGTTACAGTTAATAAAAATGATATTACTACCACAAATAAACTATATAGCATTAGCAATCCCTATTTTACCAGATAAAAAAGTTATAAAGACAATACAGAAACTTTTATTGGATTTTCTTTGGTATCCAAAAAAGAATAGAATTGCTTTCTCACATCATATTAGACCCTGGGACTTGGGAGGAATTACATTTCCAGACATATAAACGTATATTAAAGCTTCCATCATTAAACTTATACTAAATTGGGTAAATCCAAATTATTCATCCGCATGGAAAATTTTACATTTAACTTTCTTCTTAAATGAAGACAAAATATTAAAAAATATGGATTTGGAGAATTATAATAACATATTTTGGCATGTACTTTGTCATAGCTTACAAAATAAAACAACAAAGCCCACTAATTTATCATATCTGAATAATATTTATAATCTATTTAGAAAATTTATAATTACAAATCCAGACATAAAATTATGGTTCGAACTCTTAATACCATTTAAAACATCAAAGAATTTTAAAGAAAAAATCCAAGAAAAAATACTCATTAATTGGGAATCCAAAAACTTTATTTACTGGTTTCAATGCTTAAATAATCACAGTACTTTAACCACCCAACAAGTAATAAATGAGTTTAGTATATTTGAAATAGATAGAACAGAACTTAAAAAAATACTACAATATGCAAGTGATTTATGTAGAATTATTAATGATTCAAACTTTAATACTATACCTAAGTTCATAAAATATATGCAAGAATTGATTTATGGAAATCATAATAAGCTAATTTCTATATCTAAATTATACAAAATTTTAATAGTGTATAAAACCAAAATAGGTCAAAATGTTGTGAACATTTTAACAAATGGCTTGACAATAAATCTATCATCTGAAGGTATGAATGACCTTTTGTTGTCAGTTAAGCTAACATCAAACTTCCAGATATGGAAAATCTTCACATGGAAATTTTTACATAGAGCCTTTTATACACCATATAAAATAGCCAAATTTGACCCTGCCCAAAAGCCCACATGCTGGAGATGTACTGTAAACTGCAAGGCAGATTGGATACATATATTTTATGATTGCATTAAAAAATTCTGGGAAGATATTAATAGATTTCTTCAAGCCATTTATAATGATAAATTTGTTCTAACAAAATCTTTAATTTTTTTGAATGTAGATGACTCATTAACTTTGAGTAAAAGTGATCAATATCTTTTATGGTCTATTCTGGCTGTAGCCAGAAAATGTATAACAAGAAAATGGAAATCCACTGTCCCTCCAAGTTATGAAGACTTCATATCTCTATTAAAGGAATCTGCACAAAAAGAAATACAAGTCAAAGAAGAAAGAATTTTTCCCAGACGTTGGACAGACAATCCTTGGAATAAAATCTTAATACTTATAGACACATTATAAAAGGATAGAATTTCTTCTACATGAAATTGAAATGTCATAAACTAAGATGGACTTGTGTGAATATATGCCAGTAAAGATTATACTAATTCTATGAGATTATTCCTATTTATAACCTTATTGGTTAATCCTTTTCATTGGACCACCTGTAAATATTGTACATATTGTTATAGTTATTAACTATTTTCTTTTATTTTGAATTGTAATTTAAATTTACTGTATCATAATTTGTCTACAAACAAAAAAAATAAAAATTATTTAGCAAAAAAAAAAAAGTATTAAAATATTATCTAAAATGTATAGTATAATACTATACAAAATACCCAACATATAAAATCATTTACGTAGAGGTCTTTTTTGAAGAATTGGTTTCATGGGTACATGGTCATTGAGACCATGCCCATAATTTGCTCTTAGTCTAACAATGCAGTTAGCCTCAAGTTCTTCTGTTCTCTGTCTAATATTACCTCACATAACAGTTTCATGTGTAGTACCCAAAACTAAAAACTTAAAAACATGATATTCATTAGTACTGCCTACATGCTTGGAAAGTGCATTTGTATAATGCTTTTTCTTAATGTGGTATAAGGTGCTCCCTAATCCTTTCTTTCAAGGCACGGTCAGTCTTACCTACATAGTATTTATTACATAATACACATACAGCTAAATATACCACATGTGGAGTATTACAACTTGCACTAATTGTAATGTGAAAAACTTCTCATGTATCTGGATGTTTAAAAACAGTATCTATGGAAATATACCCATAATAATTACAATTACCACAGGGACGAGTACCCGGTTCGACTATTGAACTCTTATTACAAAAATTATTACATAATCTATTCCTAAGGGACTTCCTGTTTTTAAAAGAAAACTGTGGTTTAGTCCCTAACAAAGTTTTTAAATGTTCATCAGTCATTAAAATGTCCCAATGATTGTTAATTTCTGTATAGATGTTCACATCCCTTGTGTAATGTAGAGGCATTCTAAGTTTATTATTAGTGGATTTTTTCATTCTGTTATACCTTTCTGAAAAATAAGATTTTGCCATAGTATTTCTCATGGATTCGACCATATCTGAGTTTCTTCTCACCATTCCATGTTCATACCCCCTAGCCTCCAGTTCCATTTCAATTATTATTTTACTAAGTTGGTAATCTTCGTCCTTGACATTAAGCCTGGATGCACTGAAAAACTGATTTTTAGCTACATTGTTAAAAACAAAATTAGGGTGCATACTCTGTCTATTAAGTAATTGATTGGCATGACAGTCTTTCCTATATAATTTTCTACTCAGACTGCCATCAACATCTTTACTAATAAATACATCCAAAAAATGTATACCTATAGCAGAACAATTCAACGTAAATTTAAAAAAATCAGATGACGTATTAATATGATCAACAAATTGCAGCAGTTGTTGTTCTGTACCATTCCAAACCAAGAAAAGGTCATCCACAAATCTTTTATTAAAGGAAATATAATTCTTAAATGGACCATATATTAAATATTGTGTCTCCCATTCACCCATCACTGCATTTGCATAACTATTAGAACAAGAGCTCCCCATGGCAACTTCATTCTTTTGCCAATAAATTGTTTGGTTGTATACAAAAATATTGTTGTGTAAAACCAAATTTAATAAAGTTTGTATTAAATACACTTCATCATCTGTGACTCTACTTGAATTAATCAATAATTCAGTAACATAGTCAATACCTACAGTGTTCGGTATTACAGTAAAAAGGGAAACAACATCTAATGTGCCTAGTAACAAATCATCAAATGTGGTCAAGGTTTTAGAGAATTCATACAATTCATTCAAAAAATGTTCTGTGTCCTTCAAAATTATTTTGGACTCACTAACAATAGACCTTAAATACTTCTCTAAGTAAATAGATAACGGCTCTGTACACCAATTGTTGCCCGCCACTATCGGTCTCATAGGAGGTTTATTATAATTCTTATGAATCTTAGGCAACCCTTGTATGGTAGGAATAGTAGGATTAGAAGTGTGAAAATAATTAGCTAATTCATGAGTAATTATTGAACTAGCTTCCAACCACTCAATAGTTCTATGAACATTAATAATCATAGTATCTACACGTGTTGATGAAATAACCTCATAAAAACTGTCATCTGTCATAATCATTCTTATCCGTTAAAACAATTTGGCCTCCCTTATCGGCTGGCCTAATGACCAAGGTACTATTGTTTTCTAAAGATAACAAGGCTTCATGTTCATCTCTACTTATATTATACCTATAACATGCCCCATTATTTCTATGTTTATTGTTATAAGCATCATATATGCTTGAAATACATAACTGTTCAAATGCGTTTATTAAAGCATTGGGCTTAGGTATAAACAAACTCAGTCTTCTAAAATAATCAGTATTAGTTTTGTGTACATCATTGAATAAACATTTCAAAGATGAATTACGAGTAAACATTTTAACGTCAAAAACAATATCTGTAATGCGCATATCAGAAGTAGGAATGAACGATAAACCTTTGCTCAAAACATTAAATTCTGAATTTGTTAAACAGTAGCTAGACAAATTAATAATCAATGTTTCGCTTGTTGAAACACTTGTTTGATAGTTAATGGGCACGTGGATACTTCGCCCAACTTTCGTTTGTATCTGGTCGCACTCCTGCCTCTCTGTTGTACTATGTGCTGACCATGTCTTACCCTGCTTATAGATCTTTCCCTCACTGGGAGGGGAAAATGGAGATTCAAATTGCTCAAATCTGTAGAAAAAACAGTACTCAATCCATTACCTTGTTCACAAGTGGATGGTAAAGACGGAAAGTCATCATCAACTGGCCTATGCACATCAGCCGTTGTAACGATAGTTTTTCTAATAGTTCCCAAGGCAACTGTATCTCGTAACTCTTTGGATGCTGTATTATTAGAAACAGGCGAAGATCACAACTGCTTGCCTCCATGATTAGGACCTGAAATTGACTGATTGAAGCCTGAAGTTTCACCGATGCGCACCATCTGTTCAGTTAACACTTCCTGTGAAGTAACACGTCGTTGTGGTCGTTCCAAGTTACATTTTATATGTTGGGTATTTTGTATAGTATTATACTATACATTTTAGATAATATTTTAATACTTGTGATGGATTTTTATATATGTATTTTTTATGTATTTTTTACTTTAAGAATTTCTGTCACATGTTTTGATTTGTGTATATAACTTTAACCAGTTAGTTCAATGCACCTGATGAAGCTATTTGTGAAAGCGCTTGTGTAATTAAAGCTGAGCTGAAAAGAACATTTTTGCAGTTACTTCTTGGATGTAAAAGTTTGCTGTTTTGCCTGTTTTCAACTACAATTATTATCCTGGAGCCATACCTTTGCATTGTTGGACTACAGTTTATCTGTACTTTGATAACAAACATCATGGCAACACACCCTGGAAGTGTCCTTAATGCTGCTATATGAAGGAAACATAGTCTGAGGGTGCCATTCCAGCAAGGTGAAAGACCTGGGGGACTACTACTGGGGAAGTGCAGGAACACAGCTAGGATGTAAGCTAAGGACATACCTGTCAACATTATCCATGCTGGCAACATATGTGTTCATTTCACACAGCTGATGACTCTGGTTATTCACTGAGCCATGGCTAATGATCCCATACAGAGAACAATTACACCCTGTAGAAGAGGCCTACAACAGAGTGCACACAACAACATGAAATACCATTGAGCATATCTTTGGTGTACTAAAAGTTAGGTTAAGATTTCTGGATATATCCTGGGGTGCACTGCACTACACACCTGAAAAGGTAGCACAGATGATTACTGTGTGTGCTGTGCTACATAATCTGCTAACAGCACATCGTGGTCTTCAACCTGCAGGTGTGGGTGGAACTACCCTAAGAACCCTAGATGTCTGAAGATGACATTCTGCAAATATCAAAGGAAGAGCAGGAGGACACAGGGGGCAAAATACATACGCATACTAGTTGTCTGTGGCTGAGATGCAGATGGTGACTGTCCTATGCAGGATTAGAAGAGCACAGTATTAATGGAGGACAACAGCAGGAGTAACAACAATAACATGTACAAAAGAGAGGTAATAGGGTAACAGTGACACCCTCCTGATGTAAGTGAATTTGTCTGTCATAATGCGGATCCTGCAGTGGGAAAGTGCAGCCAAAACAAACATAGTCATGTATGCAGGCACTGTCATAGTCACATAATGATGTATACAACACAGTAACAGGGTATAGTGACACTCATGTGACATACAATGCACCTTTTGAGTAGATATCCCTATGTAGAAAAACAGCAACATTAATTTCATATAACACAGTTCTGTCATACAATTGTTGCAGCATATGAACATGTTGGGAACTATACGTGGACTGTCTGTAGGTGTACCTGCATAGCTCATGCCTCCAGAAGATGTACCTGTATTGTACAATCTAAGAGAAATATCAATATAATAGTATACAGCCCTGTCAGGACAAGAGACTGAGGCAATAACAGGTGATAGTCATAGTAACAGTATATGGAGACACTCACATGTCATGTCATGCTGTTGTGCAGAAGTGGCTAGATCTGTGTAAATGAATGCAGACAATGTTACACATGTTGATTGTACTGTTATGCAAGTACTCAAGTTGTATGGTTATATGTTATTACACTTATGCTAGTTGTCATCACCCTGTGTAAACATGTGCATGATGCAATTCTGCTGCTGCTGCAACACAAAAATGACAATATATGAATATGCATGCAACAACAATAACTACCAAGTTACTCTATATGCATCAGTGTTATGCAAAGTAACACATACACATGTGCCCTGGAACTCTTGCTAGTATCCCTCCCCTGAGTATGTGATGCTCACCACTTGCTGTATGCAGTGATGCAAGAAACTGTGCTATCTCATCAGAGGATGTCAATGTTGGGCCAGCACTGGTGGCATCTCTTGACCTCTCATACCAGTGTACCCTATTGGTTGCACAAAGGATCATGTTAAAGCACCATCGGTGACAGGCCTCATGGGATCTGTTGTGACCTTCCACAGCATTAATCATGTTTGGGAGGTTGGTCCAGACTTCATTCCTACACGCTGTATTCCCTGCCTGCCTGTCCAAGGAGTATCTGTCCATTTTGGTGCAGAGTATCTGTTATAATTTTGCTTTCTTGTGGGGAGAAATTGTCACCCCTAGGTCTGTTTGCCATCTGAAAAACAGTTATATGATTAGATTGATGTGGGGGCCCACATATGAAGATGATTACTGGGACAGCTTATGCCAATTTAACCTCTATGCAGTTCTGTACAATGCCAAAATCTAGGAAACAGTCCTTGTGCTATATAGCACTGTGACATACAACCGTATGTAATATGAAAACAATGCATGAATGCATAACACTTTAAACAACACACATTGTGATATCTGTACAGGCTGTTTGTGGGATTTCAACCCCTTACAGTGGATACCACAGTAGTGGAGGTCCAAACACAAAAGCATTGTGCCACATGACCCACACACTCTGCATGCACTTCACTCTAACGTACTACACATAACACATGTGTAAAACAGATGTGTGATGGCTGTAGCTGTAATACAATTGGAGTCTAAACAGACTACCTGTATAAAAAGCGGTTATATTAACAAGAAATACTATATGTGATGAGCTTATATCAACACAATCAGTACTGAGCAGTGAATGCCATCCAAATTAGCAGAGAGTATCTAAACATTATCAGTTGAAAACTTCGGAAAGCATTGAAAAGCCTCAGTATCCATAAGCAGGCCACAGACAGTACATATTAGACAGACAAGCATGGATCTTTTTGTATTGTGTCAATAGTTCTAATACTTGTTTTAAGAAGCATCAGTGAGTAAATATCCATAACAGCAATACAAATACATACTCCATAGCAACATATGGATAATGTTGGAATCCATAGTTTTCCATATGTATACCGAGTGTATCGAGTCACCAACAACTTATAAGGAAAATTCATGAATACGTCTTTATGTATTGTTCACTTGTGCTGTTTAAACTTGTCTGTATAACTGCATATGGGAAAGTACTGCTTGGTAGTGATACAGACATACCCACATGTATGCATACAGATCAATCCCACACTCCTCTAGTAAGTCAAACATTTTTCATAATGCACACAGTTTTCCATAAATGCATCAATTTAACCATATACACATACATTTCTACAAATGAATGATAACATAGGTCTGTAAGGAGGGAAATATTTCCAAACATAGCAATGCTAGCAGGAGCAAAACTACTTTTGCAGCTACCTATGAATCAGTATAACTGAAAGTAAGACCAGCTATGTACACACATCTTTTTAAGTCCCATTTTCACCATACATGATTAATGAGGTTCATTAAAAGTCAAGTTTTTGGAATTCCATTTGCACACATCCCTGGAAGTTCTTGTAATTTGGTGCATTAACCAATAGCTCAGCATAACAGGAAGCTGTTCTGTGCAAATACCCAAAAGGTATCTTCAAAAGGGATCAAATGTAGCACATGCCTGTTATCTTCCAGTGATCTGATAACATGCCATAAGTGCCACTTTTAAATAGTGATTTTAATATTTTTTACAGATCAGACCATTGCTATCTGAACACTGAGTGGGACCTTAGTGGGTAATTTATTGAATTGTGACCTGTTCAACTTATCTACATTGTCATTGAGATGGCTACTTCCAGGAGGTTTTGACATGTCCGGGTGCCAAATTAGACTGAGGAGACCACCACCCAGATGCTGACTGTCTTCACTGGATTGGAGCATTGCATGACAGCCATACCACAGGAATTCATGATGATCGATACATGAAACCAGATTATGTGGGAGCATGGATGACATATGAGAATCTACTGGACTGGAGTGCAGGTTCACCATTGCTACAATAACATGCATCGGAGGGATGCAGGGGATCTTCACTGGTGCATCACTGAGTTGTGGAGACAGCCACACATAGATACCTACATGTAGATGCCTACAGTAAGTGTCATAATCAGTCAAAGATATAGCTGTATTCCAGATATCAGATACATGCCTTTTAAAAGCATTAAATTGGTGTTCTGACAATTAGCTCATCTGGATAATTAAGAATGCAATATGACTGGTCTTCATACGATCATGAGTTTGATTCCCATTGGTTTTATTTGTTTAATAGTTTTTATCATATTCATAACAATGAACATTTTAGATACTTCTGTTTCTAGGATGTAAGGACATAATTTCACACATCTAGTATGGTCGTGTATCATTGACGCCTATAGTGCCTAGGCCACTGATGACTATGCATTTCTCCTTTACCCATAATACTTTGACAGTATCACGTAGTCTACATGCCTATGTGTGCATACTAATTCATAAATAACTTTGTTAGTCCATTCTCCTCTACAAAGTGAACAGTTTTATTAAAATCCCATTTGTTTAACACAAGAGCACTGCATGTTCAGCTGTCTTAATATACCTTCTACATTGTAAATGTAATATCTGGCAGTTTTGTGCAACATGAGGGCCTATTGCATTTATGTGTCAGATGCTTCTGTATTCATCTGTTAGCAAAAGGAATATGGATGCACCCACACACACAATAGTAATTTGTTAATAAGAAAAATGTGATGGCTGTTAGCTCATCCTATAAAGCAACACACCATATATATTGGCTGTGTGGGTTCAAATCCATATGGGGAAGAGCTCTCATTCCATTCTGATCATTGTGTCTAAAAGTTTTCAAAATGATGATATACATACCTGCTTATTGATATTACTGGTTATTTTGACATGCTTAAGACTATCTTGTTTATTCGCTGGATTTCTATGAATATCGCTGTCATCTGTAATGGTCTGCCAACAGCACCTCTTTTACTAATTTTTATGAAAAGAATGCAGAATATGCTAACATTTGCAAACTGAATTTTATGTATAACTGTGTCATTGTTTTTTAATTTGAATTCAACACCCTTAGTAATCAGAATGTGCAATACACCTTTAAGAAGCTTTCCAGTGAGCCAGCACGTGCATATAAGTACTGAGCATGTGCAAGCAAGAGTGCCATTTTTAGTGAGCAGCCAGAGCATGAGCATACAAGTATGTAGTCGGTAAGTTAGATAGTTCGTTTAAGTTTAATGTTCCTGTCATCCATTCTGACTTATTTATATACAATAAACTACTTAAACGAACATCCAAGCCTCAATGTCTTCTTAATGCGCATAAGAAGAGTGACATGGTGTCAGAATGGGATCCAGAGTTACAGCCATAAGGTAATTGGTTAAAGTCGGAAGAATATATAGGAGTGGATCATCTCTACTGCTCAAACAACTCACAAAACAGGTCAGAATGAATTCCAGGTACTAAAACTCATTTAACTGATTTTTTTTCGCTATAAATATAAATCTAAGCACTCAGAATGCTCCAAAAGAATTTCTTATTAAATGTCCGAAACTGCAACATATTGATAAGAATATTTGAAATAATTACAGAATTGTACAAAATGTACAAAAAAAAACCAAGAAAATTATTGTATATTTTTTTGCTAGGTAGTACTTTTTCGTATTAACTAAAGCTATTCAAAATATCCAAAGTGTTTGCAAGTGTGTGCAGTATTACAGTGCAGTTATTTTGCAAAGTAGAGTCATTTCAAAGAATATTTCTCAGAGTGCAGTATTTCAAAGAGTTTACTGTGCATTTGATTATTATTATAAGTACCTGGTGTGTGTGCATGTTCATATAAAATTACAAGGGCCATTTTGCATTGTGTTTTACTACAGTCTATGGGCAAGGCAGAAGGTTTTCGCAGACCAGTGCCACTAGTGTTTGATAATATTGCAGAAGATTGGAGAGTGTTTGAGCAGGAATATGATATCTTCATACAGGCTGCCTTTTCTAAAAAAGATGCACATACAAATGCATTTATTCTGCTTAATTTATTAGCTGGTTCAGAGACCATTGAAAGAGAGCATCCATTTGTGTATGCATCTGCTGTGTTTGCAGGGGAGGGGGTAGACCGCCATATTGTGGTACCAGCTGAAATAAGGGAAGACCCTAAAATGCTTAAAATGTAAACTTAGAGAAATGTGTAACCCCCAAATAAATGTTACAATGGAAAGGAACTTATTTTACACAAGAGATCAAAAGCCTGGTGAAACTTTTGCAACATAATATAACTGACTTGAGAAATAAGGCTATAATGTGCAGATTTGGTGATTTGAGAGATGAGGTCATAAAAAACAGGCTTGTGTGTGATATTAATGACATAATGAGGAAGATTTTCCTTCAAGACAGTGATTTTATGTGAAATAAGGCCATTGAGATTTATCAGATATACAAGCTTACAGAAAAGCACAAAAGTATGCTTACAAATGAGAATAGCTGTAGAAGGCACACTGACAAAGCTCATGTTGATAATATGCAGCAAGTGGTTAAAAAACAACAGGCCCAAGGACATGGCACCTAATGCAGGTCTTGTAAAAGTCCCTGGGAAACCCGGAGTCTTTCCAGCAAATTCCAGAGCATGCTCAGTAAAGTATAAGGGTGAGTCAGCAAAGTCAAAACATGTGGCACACCTAACTTCATAATCAGCTGTCTTAATTGTGGAGGAAATCACAAAACCAAACGAGAAAAGTGCTTAGCTTTTGGTCAGCAGTGTCATTCTTGCAATAAGTGGAATCATTTCAGAAGGTTTTGTAAATCAAATAAGGCATTCCAAGAGGCAAGTTGAACAATTATAAAGCGGAAACCCTACTTTTTGTGATGAAGGTATATCTGTGATTGGTGAAACAATCAATGCAGTACATTTGTGGGCAAAGAATTAAATATTTTGTACTGTTCGGATTAATGGGAGTCCCATAGAACTCAAAGTAGATACTGGCTCAAAGTGCAATGTTATGTCACCAGAAACATTTGCTAGAGTAAAAGCTGCAGAACAACTTGATTTGACAAATTGTGCGGACCCCAAAGGCTCACTAGTTCTTTCATATTACCCTACTGGGAATAGCTATGAACTGCAATTTTTCTTAGTCAAGAGACACATGCAGTCATTATTAGGCCTCAGGAACAGTTTGAAAATGGGAATGCTTTCACTTAATAAAGAAGTTCACCATGTAAGCCTCAATGACAACAACTGAAATTTCACCCAAACTATTTTTTTCTGCATATGCTGATATTTTTGCAGAAAAACTAGGCAAACTACCAATTGTGTACCCCATGAAGTTAGACCCAAAGATCAGCCCAGTTATCAGACCAGCACAGAAAGTTCCAGTAGCTATGCAGAACGAGTCAAAGCTGAGCTAGACGAAATGGTGCAGCAAGGAGTAATTTGTCCAGTAGAACAACCTACTGAATGGGTATCCTCCATGGTATTAGCTCTTAAGAAAAGCTCAGATGGTATCAGAATATGTATTGATCCATGAGATATAAACAAAGCATTAAAAAGACCTCATCATCCAATGCTCGGAGCAGAAGAAGTTGCTGCCCGCATGCCAAGTGCCACTGTTTTTCCTGTCTTAGATGCAAAGAGTTTATTTTGGTGAATTTTGCTTGACCAAAAATCATTATTAACCACATTTGGTATGCCATTTGGAAGATACAGATTTCTGAGAATGCCATTTGGAATAAATTCGGTCAGTGAAGTATTTCAGAGTCAATTTTTTTTCGGGCTATCCCTTTGCTATTATAGTAGATGGTATTCTTTTAGGAAGTAATGGTGAAGCCAAACATGACAGAAACCTCAAGAAAGTTTATTTATTCTTATTTATTTCATATTTGTTAACTGGGTTAGTCTAAATGAGTTTGCAAACAAACCCATTTTCGGTGGAGACCCGAGGGGAAAAGCCCCGGCAAACATAAGTAAAGATAAAATGACAATATACAAATATTAAATAACAATCACAATACAAAATAATTGTAAAAAAGAAAAGGTTATTAACTATTTGCATTGCACTGATAGTAAGTAACCCATTTTAAGTGGAGACACAAGGGGAAAGAGCCCCAACAAACATACGCAAAGATAAACATAAAGGCAAACGCTATTAAAAATAACAGTGCAAATGTGAAATTAATTATAAAGAGAAAAACAAAATAAAAAATTGTGAACATTAAGGGTTGCACTGATAGCAGTGGTCTAAATTTACTACATATAAAAGTAAAAACAAAAGGATAATCGTTGTAGTTCTGGAAAGAAAAGTTCTGGAAACAGCACATCAAGTAAATCTTAAGCTGAATGCTCAGAAGTGCAAATTCAGGCCATGAGAAGTTACTTATGTTATTCACTTGTTTACCAGTTCAGGTTTATGAGCAGATCTTTCCAAGCAAACAGCAATTCTCAAGATGGCAGCTCCAGACAATGTTCAAGCCCTACAATGTTTTCTTGGCATGGTTAACTATCTAGCAAGTTCATTCCAGATTTAAGCCAACTTTCAGCTCTCTTAGCGGAGCTGACATGCAAAGATGTCATTTGGTCATGGTCAGAGCAGCATCAAAAAGTATTCGATGTCCTGAAACAGAAAATTGCTAACACACCAACTCTCAGCTACTATGATGTTCACAAACCAGTCACTCTTTCCTGCGATGCTTATAAATTTGGTCTAGGTGCAGTCATTCTTCAAGAGGGTAGACCAGTAGCCTATGCCTCGAGAACTCTTAACCAGGCTGAGATGCAGTATGCCCAGACAGAGAAAGAGCTTTTTTCAATTGTGTTTGCATGTTTGAAGTTCCATGATTATATTTATGGTTGACCTATCCAGATCGAAACTGACCACCAACCTCTTGTTACTATTTTGAGAAAGCCTTTGCATACAGCTTCAGCTAGGCTGCAACACATGATGTTCAAATTGCAAAAGTACAATGTCGGTCTTGTTTACACAAAGGGCAAATTTCTTTATCTTGCTGATACTTTATCCAGATCATCCAGAAAAACCACAAAACAGCATAACAATGAGCAACTTGATTTTGAGGTCATGGAAGTGTGAATTTTTTCTTCCACATCTTGATGAGCTCAGAACTCGCACAGCTTCAGATCCAGTTATCTAGAAGCTCATCCACTTTATCAGTAGAGGGTGGCCTTCAAAGCAATCTTGTTTACCAGTAGAAGTGCAACCTTATTTTATTTTCCATACAGAGATGAGATTTTGTCAGACAATGGTATCATCATGAATGGTCCTAAAGTGATTGTTCCAAAATCCTTGCAACAAGAGTGCATCAGGATTTTGCACCATGGTCACCTAAGAACTGATTCTAGCAAAAAAAAGGATAAGAGGTCTAGTATTCTGGCCTTCTGTGTCAAGAGATATTGAGAAAGTGCTTTCATCTTGTTCAGTATGTAACAGTACAAAGCCACATCAACAGAAAGAATAATTTCAGTCAAGTTTTTTCCTGAACTATCTTGGTCGACAGCAGCCACAGACATCTTTGACCGGAATATTCAACATTACTTGGTGTTAGTAGACTCATATTCAAACTGGTTTGAGATTGACCTACTTCCCAACCTAATTTTCAGTACTGTCATTACTAAGTTGAAGCAACATTTTTCTATCCATGGTAGTCCACACAGAGTTATTTCTGACAATAGTGCACAGTTTACTAGTCAGCAGTTTTAGAGATTTGCAGAAGCATGGGACTTTTTTCATATTACGAGTAGTCCCGAATACCCTCATTCAAATGGCTTTGCTGAACATGAAGTTCAAAGTGCAAAACAGCTGTTAGAGAAATCCAGGCATGACAATACCAATGTTTTTCTAAACTTGTTAAATCTCAGAAACAGTCCTCGTGATAATCATCTTGGTTCACCTTCCCAGAGACTTATGTCAAGACAAACAAGAACCCAATGCCAATCAGCAGTAATTTGTTGGTTCCAAGTGCTAAGTACAACAAAGCAGTAAAAGCCCAATTGTTGAAAAAGCATTTGTCCCAGAAGTCTTACTATGACAAAATCACTCAGTACATTGAAAAAGGGGAGATAGTGAGGATGCAGATGTCAAAAGGTTTTGATCACATCAGATTTGTGAAAAGTTTGTGTCAAGAGCTGAGATTGCATATTGTGGAATCACAAGGAATGGAATTCAGACAAAATAGGAAGCATTTGTTACCAGTGTCCTAACCAGGGTTACAGCATTTTCTCTGTGACAAAGACTCTAGTTCTCAGAGTGACTTGTCCAGTGTCCTTGCTCAAGAGGACATTCCGTCAGCAATCCCCATTCCTGAAAAAATCCCTGAGAAATTCCCTGAGACTCATCAAGCAGAACATTTTCCAGTGACTGTCCCTGTTGCTAAACCCAGTCCTAACTATTGTGTCATGAGATCAGGTTGCATCTTGAAACCTAGTTCCAGATACACTGCAGGCTGGACATGACTGTTGTTTTTCTTTATCAGTGTCTGTATAATTACATGCCTATTCCAATGTTATTGTTTATATGAGACAGCTCAGTAAAGAGGAAGGATGTAGATCAGAGTGTGTGATAAACCTTTAAGAATAATTGTTTAATTAGTTAATTAGGTCCTTAGATCTGTATTTAAGAGTGTTTGTCATTTGTATATTTCATGGTCTGATGAAGTTTTGTATGAAAGTGCTTACCTCGAGTCTTGGAATAAATTAATACTTTTCTTAAAGCCTTGTTTATCATATTTTCAGACTGGACTATACTTAACTATTTGTGGAGATTGGCAAATTCTGGTTGTGCATCTATTTTTGCAAGCTTTCCAGTGAGCCAGCACATGCATATAAGCACTGAGCACATGCAAGCAAGAGCGCCAGCCAGTGAGCAGCTAGAATGTGAGCATGCAAGTATGTAGTCAGTCAGTTAGATAGTTTAAGTATAATGTTCCTGCCATCCATCCTGATGTATTTGTATACAATAAACTTACACAAACACCCAAGCCTCATCGTCTTCTTAATGCACATAAGAGTGACACCCTTCTCATACTTATATTTGGATGAAGTGAGATGACATATATTTGGACTGTAGAACAGGGACATCCCCTGATTACAGGGATAATTTGGAGTTAAAATATGTACAGATATGTATAGCCAAAGTACAAATTTCATGTTTTCTCATCTAAAGTATATTAATGTGTACATGTACAGCAATTTGTACTTATCTGTTAAAAATAGCTATGTGTTACACAAGTGTTCCACTCTCTGAGGTATGAAAGTTTACAGTTGTTTTGTGACTACTGTGCTGACAAGCATTCATGCTTTCAATTTTGTTTGCATAAATACACAGCACGTGTATAAAGTGTAAGCAGTGATCCCTGTTAGTACATTATCCCTGCACATTCATATCTCCAATTCTTTTAACTGCATTTCTAAATTTTAGAGAACATGAACTGAGCAAAGTATATCAATGTTATTTTTTACCTACATCATTCAAACATGCTTTTTACTTTTTGTAGGTGATGAGGACCATACTTGTAATCATGCCCTGTGCATCGAGTGGATACATAGGCTGGAGGAGCAGTGCAGGGAGAGTAGATACACAGGCTGGAGGAGCAGAGCAGGTATAGCAGATAGGCTGGAGCAGCAGGGCAGGGAGAGCAGATACACAGGCTGGAGGAGCAGCTCAGGGAGAGAGGTATGTTGACTTTGTCTGATTTTGTAACTAAAAGAGATGTGATCATTGTTACAGGCTTGTATTTTGCCATTATCATGTATACTACATAAAATGCAGGAATACCCATTATGCATCTTTAAGGTAAATGCAATAATCAGACAATACCCGTAATTACAAGTATAAATTACCTACAACTATGTTTACATATCAATTAGTAGCAAGCCATGTTTGCTGAAGATACATTTTGACATGTAGGCCACAACCTACATGACAGTCATTTATGTGTAACTGTCACAGTGTTTCTGATTGTGATGTTTCATATAGAAGTTAATAGTGGTTTGCCTGCTATTTGTAATGCATGTGTTGGTACACTTGCATATGTCGGTGTTTTTCAGTGACTGAGCTGTTGTGCATAGCCTGCCTATTCACATGCAGAATGGGTGTCTGCTGTGTCAGTGTTCACACTGTAGGTGGTGGACTGTCTGGCATGCTCTTCAGTTCAACACGGGTATCACATCAGTCTACAACACCTGTGACGGTTTAGAGATAATTGTAGGCATTCCTGTTCAACATTTCAAACTCTCTGTTACATAATCAGCAAGCAGCATCATGCTGTTTGCATTTTGCAGGGTAGTGATTGCTAATAAATGTACGTAGGGCACTGATACATTTGTAGACAGATAAGACACAGGCTGTCACTGTGTTTATGATTGCACATTACTCGTGTGTTATGTTGAATCCCAAAAGTTGATGTTGGGTCAGCTAAGGACCATGTTGCTTTGTTCAGCTCTTTTGCATATGGCTTTTATATTTTCTACTGAATTTTCCTCTCACTCTATCTTTATTACACAAATATGTTAGTTGGTGGCTGTTCATATGGCCCATTACATGCACAGACACCTTGAATACAGATGACAGGGTTTGGGAGGGTGGCCTAATGGTTAAGGTGTTTGCCTTACAAACATAAGGTGCAGGGTTTGAGTCTCACAAGGAATAATTGGCTAGGCTTACAATGGCAGTTAGCTTAGTACTAACCTATGACATACACACCAACATAAATGTGTAAGGCACACATACAAGACAAGAAAGATGACAGTAGTGATTCTCTCTCAGTTAGCTGGCCAGTTTACTGAGGCATACATTACGAATATTAAACAGTGTAGGTCACACTACTAGTATTATGTTGTAATTTTCACAGTGCTGTTTTGCAAGGTAGATTCATGAGTGTTACATGGCACACTGTAATGGTATGCTTTTCTTCAAATGTCAGGATATGTAAGTGTGCTGGTTTTGCATATGCTTGTCATGCATGATGATGGCTGATAAACGTGTTCAGTAATGTCAGGATTTCCACTGCTAGGCTGTGTTATGCATGCCATGTTATGCATATTGAAAACATACATGAGTATAGATAATAGAAGATAGAGAATGTGATGTGTGCATGAGGAACCATCTGCTAGCAGCAAATATGTTTATTATACTTATCATACATAATAATTTTATGCCACTTCATCTGAGAATGCGCTTTTAATGGCACCTACAATGTATGCTGATATAACTTTATTGTCGTATGCAGACATCACATGTGGGCAGGATGTTACTTAATGTATATTAGATTGCAGATGCGCACATCATTTTCAGTTTAATGCCAGCTATAATATTCACAGGAATGTGCAGCCTGATAGACATTTAATTCTCTTTGTCATGGTTTTGATTACTGACATATATTTCATATGGTGGAACACTTGACTATGGCCATAATGTATTCTAAGTTTCATATGGACTGTTTTCTGCCTGTTCCTTGTATCATGATGGGTATGTTATGTAGTCTTGTAGTAGTAGGTATGCATATGTACTTTGTCTTGTGTTGTGATTCATCTTGACAGAGCATGGGACCAGAGACTGCTCACCCATCAGATGTCATTGATGAGCACATGCCAGACCACTAAAACAGTCCTCCAATGATGACGATGACCATGATGAAGATGAATAGGATGATGAGGAAGCTGAACCTGCATGCGCCCAACAAGACTATTATCAGGCACAGATCTGGGAGATGGTGATGGATGTATTTTGGACACAGATGTTGGACATGATGGAGAATTTCTTCCAAGATACGGCATGGTCTGTGCAGGACCCATACACTAATTCCCACTCTGGAATATATAGATAAGCTCATTAAACTAGGTATAAATCCCTATGTCACAAGATGGGTTGCCAACTGGCTCACAGACAGAACCTGCACTGTGAAAGTAGCGGATTCCAAATCCGACATCAGATCAGTGACAAGTGGAGCACCACAGGGTTCAGTCCTGGGTCCTCTCCTGTTTGGTATCTACTTCTCTGAAGTGCAGGCCAACACAGAAGGTCTTTGGCTAACAAAGTTTGCAGATGACTGCAAACTAGGAGCCATAATCGAAACTCCTAACAATGTACACAAACTACAAAAGGGCCTCACTGAGACAGATACCTGGTGTCAAAGCCATGGTCTGAAGCTCAATGCCAAAAAGTGTATTGTCATCCCCTTTGGTAAAAACTCTGTACCCATGAACTACCACATAGCTGGTAGTCTACTTAATGCCAAATATGTGATGAGACCTTGGGACACAGGTGGACAGTAGTCTCTCCTTTGATAATCACATCACCACAGTGGTCAGGAAATCCTTCTACGTGGCTCATCTCATCAAAAAGGAGGTCATTCTTCCCCTCTACTCATCACTCATTAGACCCATTATAGAGTACAATGCCCCTTTTGGTATGTACCTCACAAGACATCTACAACAACTGGAAAGACCACAGAAATAACTCACAAAGAGGATTACTGGCCTCAAACAGATGCCCTATGCAGACCGTCTCAAAAAACTACAGCTTTACTCCATCGCATATCGCCTACTCAGGGGCGATCTCTGCCTAACATACAAAGTTATGTCAAACCCAGAGCTGTTGGACATGCTCCACTTAAAGAAATCCCAATCCGTCTGAGCTGCACGCTCTAGGGACCTAAACCTTGTCACCACAATAAACAGAACATGCTGGAAGGATAGATTCCTGTCCCAGAGACTTCCCATACTCTGAAACAGACTACCTATCTATGTTAAACAGAGCTCCTCATTAGCACTCTACAAGAAAAATCTCGATGATTGGATGGGAAATGGGAAATTCACCCCGGGGATCACTTCTGTGGCTCTGCTCGACAGCGGCACAGGAAAATAATTTTCTTGGGTGAAGAAAGCCAGGGTACATTTTTTGGCTAGGCTTGTATGGGCCCTAGGGCCGATAGCCTAGTACCTACCTATGAACCTATGAACCATGCAGGGAAATAGCTCAGAAGATCATTCATGATGTTCAGCTCCATCAGGGCAGCCACTCAGCACCATAAGTATTGTCTGTGTGATCCACTTGTGCAATGCTGCCACCATGGTGTTTGCCATATCAGAGACTGGACTGTTTATGTACACTTGTGCATGGATAGCATTTTGCTGTCATGCTTATATGATACACATCCAAATGTACACTGCAGATATAGTGTGACATTTAGCATTAAATTTCAATGGGTGCATGACACACATTACCGCATTAGACTTAACATTCAGTGTCCATAAGTTTTGGCAGTTAACATGTTGCTACTGCTGCAACAATTCCACTGTACACATGTGTGGCACTGATAGCAATTTGCAGACATGTTGACCACATTCCACAAATACCACAGTGGTATGGGTACGATTTGTGGATTGCCATGCCATGTATGTTCAATAGAAGAACATGTCCTTGCCCCATGTGGTTTAGACAACACTTGTCATGCTGTCACACAGGCATATTGGCATTGTTTGTGGCATGTGTTGGGAATGAGGATGCCATGTTGTCATATAAATGTGTCTGAAACATATGGGCAGTCCTCCTTTACTGAATGCTTAGACCACCAATGTAATATTCATCTATACACCGTGGTAATAATAATTTATTTGGTAATGGTACAATATGCCTTTTTTGGCCTGTGTTACACTTCTACATCCATTCTTTATTCACATAAATTCACACATTTCAGCAAATGGTGCACATTTGCAATAATGTCTGTACACGTCTCTGCACATATTCTGATCAATACAGAAACACCATTGTACCTTGGGACTGTGAGCTGTCACTGACCATGTTAATATGCTGTAATGTTTCTCACAGGACTGTTCTTTGCTTAGCATAACCTGGGTCAGTGACATTTAACCACAGGTGTTTATTCCACATGTTGTTTTACATTGGCATGACAGTATATATGTGTATGCGTTACCAATTCTTAACTTGTTTATCTATGCCTGTTGCTGTTATATGATTGCACAATAGTGCATGTGTGATTTATACATGCCCATTTCAGTTGAGATCAGCAATGCAGTCTGCCCATGTGACATACATAGGCCATTCACTTCAATGTAGTTTGGGTTGACATCAACAACATCCTATTTGGTGCATATATACATCTGCAATGTGGCACCTTACATATTGTTGTCCTACTTTATCATCTGCCTATGGAGCTTTCATGCCATGTTTTCCTTGATGTGGGCCCATGTTGTTTACCTCCCTTCCACCCTTGTACTTATGTCATATATCTTGCACATATGCATGGTATATGTTCACCTTTGTTAGAATTCTTGCCCATTTTCATGTAGTTATTTTGTTACAAGGTCAACATGTACCATCTCTATGGCCATTATACAGATGCAGGACATATGCACAAAAGTTGTTGTCTACTGCTTAATACAGCCTTGTTGTTATTAAACTTGTATGTTTCATATTAACCAGTCTACGTTGTTGAAATTTATGCACACAACCTGATGTTAATTATAGCATTAATCATACATTTGTGACCATATATTATTATTACTACATGTCATTAGCATGTCTGTGTATTGACACTGCTTTCAAATAATTTTCTTTTAGACCAGTGAAAGTCATACATATACACCACACTTGTGTATTGCCTTTGTCATGGCATGTGAGTGTCATATGCCTTCCATTACATGTCTGCTTAGGTAATGTATACCTACTTTTGTGTAGGTAGCAACCATTTTGCTGCTTTGCTACAGTACTGCTGTTTGGTACTGTGCCTGGTTGTTTGCCTTTCACATGCACAGTCACAGGTTCTGTTCTTTTCTTTGCTGGTATTCTCCAGCATTCCAGGGGCTGCGTTTGCTCATCTGTGATGTTACTTGATTTATACTTGTACTGCTGACAAATTACTTGGTTATTGGATTATTTATCCAATGTGTACTGTGATCCTTATTTATTACCATACAACACACAACAGTCTTCAATCATACACATGCAAGTATGACTGACACACAGTTTTCAATAGGTCATAAAGCAGTAGTGCATAGGTACATATATATTTCTGCATTTCACCATGGCTGCTATACATCCCCACCCTGTTTGTCAACTTTCCATTGCCCATATTTTGCAGTGTGCCATCTCTATAACTTACCTCTCCTTACTGTTTATATCCAACCTGTGTCTGTTATGTATTATGATATTTTTATATGGATATACCTGCTGTGATGGCCTTCTCCTCCTATTTTCCTGCCCTTCCCTTTCTTTCTATTTAAAAAAAGGCGAGGGGACACAAAAAAAACACATTGCCTATGCCCCCTCTGACTGTCCCTCAGATTTTTCAGTTCCAAAATACCTCTTGTATGTCCCTCTTCTTCACCCATACCCCACTTCTACTTTTCTATCTCCCTTTTTCCTTAAGTGTTTGCATTACCTGTGCTCCCCACACAAGCCCTGCACCCATTGTTATCTACTGTTACCTGAGGAAATGTGGTTGTGATTGCCCTTCACCTTACTTAATTATTTTATTACAAATTCTGATGGAATGTGTAAGTGAGAGCAAGTATATTTTACTAACAAATGAATTACAGAGCTATCCAGTATTTGTCTCAAAGCTTACTGGATGGATTTTTGTTGTAGATATGTATTCATGAATGTCAGGCAGCTTAGGCTGAGATAGTATTTCAGTAACTTTTTTAATGTATATCATGCTCTGTGAGGCAGTTTTCATGACTTACAGAGTGCCTGTGACTGATATATAGTGTGCCATTGGTACTGAGATAATCCGAGATATTCTAAGTTCACTGAGATATATTTACATATCACATCCTTATTTACATCTTTTGCTCTAGTATCGGTGGAATGCATCAGATTCTGCAAAGTTCACAGAATCCAGCCCTATATATGGTTCTGTTATGCTTATTTATTTATTGACATTTGATTACCAGTAAAGTATGACTGGGTAGAAGCTCACTTTATTTTACATTTGTTTACCACGAAAGTCTGGCTGGGTTAAAAAAAAACTTTTCAGCAGAGGCGCAGGGGGAAAAAGCTCCATAGTTAGACAGGAATAGTACATAGAGGTAGAATATAAATAGTATATAGTCATTTTACATTATAAGCAAAACACAGACTGTTAAACTTTTTTTTGCGTATACAAGTATTTATATACATTGTTTTACTTTTATGTTCTAATGTATATTTCATTGAAACACAAACTGTCTGCATTATTTTTTTAAGTAAAAAGACATTTTATTATAAAACTTTTAACATTTCAATGTACATGAAAAAGAACACATTTGAAATAATTGTTATATTCAACCAAAACTGTATTTACAACCAAATATATTAACTACATGACTAGAAAGGAGAAACTTTTTAAAATTATAAAACAAATGCATATTAATACACAAACAGCATGAGTAACACAAGAAGATGGGTTTGCAATGATGATGATACAGTCCGCAAACTTCTCTCTCAGATAAAATCAAACATTTTTGGGACCGTATTACTACAACTTTACATCTGAAATATCATGAAATAATTTGCTAATACAGCATAATCTGAATATAAAATAAAGTAAAAAATTGAGCTTAGCATTATGGAATAATTTTAAATACTGTTTTCCCAACATAGCTTCTTAGCAGAATTATTTTTAAATTTTGGTAATAGTTTACAAGCTTCTCAATATTTTAAAGCTATTTTTTTTTTAAAACAAACCCAAGACATACTAACTAAATTCAACAAATTCTAACCAGCAGTGCATATTATCTATACTTAATTTGAGGGTGAATGTAGAATTGCAATTTCCCAGGTATACTTCAGTTATTTAGGAACATATGTAGAACTGTAACTTCTAAGGTTAAATCAATGTTTAACATACTTGACATCACAAGTTTATCTTCCAGTGCTTGCCAAAAGAATCTAAATTTACATCGGTTCTAAAAATATGCAAAATATCACCCATTACTGTAAGAATTACAACACCCCTTTTGGTATGTTCCCCACAAGACATCTACAACAACTGGAAAGGCCACAGGAACACCTCACAAAGAGGATTACCGGCCTCAAACAGATGCCTTATGCAGATAGTCTAAAAAAACTCCAGCTTTACTCTGTCGCATATCGCCTATGCAGTGGCAATCTCTGCCTAACATACAAAGCTATGTCAAACCCAGAGCTGTTGGACATGCTCCACATAAAGAAATCCCAATCCCTATGAGCTACACACTATAAGAACCTAAACCTTGTCACCACAATAAACAGAACGTGCTGGAGGGAGATATTCCTGTCCCAGAGACTTCCCATACTCTGGAAATAACTACCTATCTATATCAAACAAAGCTCCTCATTAGCACTCTTCAAGAAAAATCTTGATGATTGGATAGGAGATAGGAAATTCACCCCAGGGATTACTTCTGTGGCTCTGCTTGACAGGGGTACAGGAAAATAATTTTCTTGGTTGGCAAAAGCCAGGGTACCATTTGGCTAGGCTTATATAGGCCCTAGGGCCAATAGCCTAGTACCTACCTATGAACCTATGAATGGTGTGGGGGCTGGTAGGAAAGCACTAACAGAGGGGATATACCTAGTGTGGCCTTAGGTTATTAACATAATGACTGCCTGCCTAAGTTAAACCAAACCCGTGCAAATGCCAAAAAATGATTAGTGTTCATCTTAAATTACTCTTTCATTTCCCAAACCGAACTTAGGTACAACAGTAACCAAAAGAAAAATGTTATTTAAAAATGGTTACTAAAAAACAACGTACCATTTGATCTACGTTTTTTAGGAAACTAAAGAACAGTCTTCTTACAATGTGGTTGCCTGAGTCCCTTAATTGTTCAACAGTGAAATTAGTGAACAAGAAAAAAATGTCCAGGATGGAATCGCAAAACATTGCATGTCCAATCAAACAAGTTAAAGAGCCAATAATCACTTTGAATCCAGAACAATGGTTGGTATGGCCTTCAAACCAGGAATCTGTGTGTAGTTCATTTAGTGTAATTTTTTATGGTCTAATTTCCTTAAGTTTAGCATTGGGATAATGGATTCTGTGGAATTCAGTCCCTGGCCAACCCTTGCTCCCAGTCTCATTTCTTTCCAGGAGGTCATTGTAGCTCCCATTTAGGGGTATCTTGGGCATTTGGTCCAAAATATGGAAGACAAAGTTGTCGTGACCTACTTATTCTTTTGCATGCACAACCTGGGGGTTGGTTTGGTAGAGGTAGCAGATATTGTGTAGATGTTTTGTGATCCTGGTTTTGAACTGCTTACAACCCTGTAAACTACCCCTTCAGAGTTGCAGTCCCCTCGGATCAGAGATTTGAACCTTTTTCGGTTGTTTGGACAGTAAAAACTACTTTTCCTGCTCATATGTTTGCAGTAGTGGTGGGGGGGTGAGCTGCATGGAAATGTCCCTCCTATCATCATGGTGAGTGGTCCGGTGCCTTTTAGGTGGTGTCTTATGCTTTTCCTCTTCTGGATGTAAAACCAGGAGTGGTGGGAAAAATGTGTCCGAAGGTTCTATTTCCTGTAATTATTGTCCAGTTGTCTCTGAGTATCCTGATGATGTCCTGGTAACCGAGGGAGTAGGCCAAAGCCATAGTCAGTTCCCACCGGCTGTTGTTGATTTCCCATGGGTGTCGGGGTCCAGTGCTAGCCTTGAAGTTGCCTTGGGTTTTTGGCGTGATGATGGGGGACAGGATCTTTTTGGCGTGATGATGGGGGACAGGATCTCTTTTGGCAATCTGTTGGTGTAACCCCTGTAACTAGTCACCAGAAAGTCTCTTTCAATGTCCCCAGTGTTCTTGATGAAATTGTCTAATTCAAGTGACACTCTGGCTACCCGTAGGCCTTGGGATTTGATGACATTTTTTCTGAGTTTGTAGGGGTGCATGCTCATGGCATGGAGTAACATGCTGATCCTTGTTGATTTTTGGTATAGGTCATGTGTTAAGCCCAGCTGGTCAGAGGTTTTACTGATGAGAAGGTCCAAGAAGTCTACTTTCCCTGGGTTATGTTTGGTTGTAAACTGCAGGGGTGGGGGATGTGGTGATGTGGGTCAAAAACTCCTGGAGTCGGTCCTGGTCACTGTTCCATAGAATAAAAATGTCATCAGTAAAACAGAAATAACCTATATGTTGGTAAACCAGAGTATTGTATAACGTTTCCATTTCCCACTTCCTTAGTGTGGTGTTTGCTAGACTCGGGGCCATGGCTGCACCCATCACTATAACTGTGGAATGTTTGTAGTAGACATCGTTGAATCTGAAGTAATTATTGTCCATAAGAATGGAGAGTAACCTACCCAAGACCTCGGTTTTCCCTGGTAGGGCTGCATAGTCCTTGTTGTAGGATTCTATCACAGCACTGATGCTGTAACAGTGGGGCAGCACAGTGTATAGGAATTCCACATGATGACCAGTAAAGAATCAGGTTGGATGGGGATGTTTTTGATTTTGTTCAGAAAGTCCATGGAATCGAGGATAAAGGAGGGGTTATTCTCCATGAAGGGTTTGATCTTTTAGTCCAGGTATATAGACATTGGCTCAGTGATGGATCCTCTGCTAGCCACTACCAGTCTATATGGCAGGTCAAGTAGGTTCTTATGAGGTTTGGGGATCCCGAAGAACTGAGGTAGTCTTGGAAATCTGTCACTTTTTCACTAATCAGGCCTTCTTGGTAGAGGTTGTTGAGGTTGGTGGTAATGTTTTTGTAGGCAGTCCTTATGTGGTCAAAGTCCATGAGAATTTAAAAGTGGTTGTCTTCTACCAGTTTCCTCATATTCTCATTGTAAGTATTGGTGTCAGTGACAAGAATTCCGCCACCTTTGTCTGCTTTCATTATCCAGTGAGTCTTTGCTTGGCTTAGGGTCTTGAGGGCCTCCAATTCCTCTCTGCTGATATTGTACATCCTTTTCTTTGATTTCCTCAATATCTTTCTCAGATCTGCCTTACATTTCTCTTGAAAAGTTGGGATGACTTGGTTGGGAGGTGGGCAGAAACTGCTTGGTTTCCTCCAATCTACCAATCTGGTGGTGGTGGTGATGATGATGATGATGATGATTTCCATGCTGTCTTTCTTGTTGTTGTGGAAGTAGAGTTTTAATTTTAGTTTTCTGGTAAAGATTCATAGGTCGATGATGGTGTGGGCCAAGTCTGCTCTTTTTTGTGGAACAAAAGTAAATCCCTTACTTAGTATGCTGAGTTGTGCTTTGGTAAATGGTCTCTGTGAGGTTACAGATTTCTATTGTTTTTTTTTTCTGTGATCCTGTTGCATCTTCTTTGGGAGGGTTGGTCCATTTCCAAACAGAGCCAGAAGTGTCTTAGGTCACATTTGCCCTGCCATGTCCTGTCGCTATGTTGTTGCTGGGTCTTGTGGGATGCCAGTGCTGATGGTTGGTATTGATCTTGTGTGTGTGTCCCTTGTGGGAATGGAGTTCGGTCCTTGGTGGGTCTGTGTGGTGTTGTCCATACATTGTTCTGAGTGGTCCAGTCCATGTGAGGTGCTGAAATGGAGGGGTGGTATTGGTAACCTGGGTCTAATGCCAATGCTTCTTGACTCAATGGAAAATCCTGCAGCTTAGTTCCATGACTGTTTGGTGTGCCACCAAGTCTATGTGATGTCTTGTGGGGATCTAAATTCCACAAAATCCATTATCCCAATACTAAACTTAAGGACACTGGACTATAAAAAATTCTGCTAAATGAATTACACACAGATCCCTGGTTTGAAGGATACACCCACCATTTTTCTGGACTCTAACTTGTTTGATTTGACTTACAATTATTTGAGATTCCATCCTGGACATTTTGCCTTGCTCACCAGTTACACTGTGGAATAATTAAGGGACTCGGGCAACCATGTTGTAAGAAGGCTGCTCTTTGACTTCCTAAGAAAAGTAGATCAAATGGTGCATTGTTTTTTTTATTAACCATTTTTAAATTATCTTTTTCTTTTGGTTACTGTTGTACTTAAGTTCAGTTTGGCAAACAAAAGGGTGTTTTAGGATGAACACTAATCTCTTTTTGGTGTTTGCATGGGGCTTGGTTTAATTTAGGTGGACAGTCATTATGTTAACCTAAAGCTGCACTAGATGTATCCCCTCTGTTAGTGCTTTCCTAATGGCTCCCACTCCATTCCTTCACATTCTTCCTCCACTCATCTTATTAGTTCACACCAAGCATTTCTGATCTCCATGCTTGGGACTATTCTTTACCACCCCCTGCTGTAGATATTTGCCTTATTCCTTTCAGTTTCCTACCCCAATTGGGGATAATTAATGGGAACCTTTACCAGTAGTTTATCAAATAAGTGTAGCAGGTAATTGCCTAATTCCTTAAAAGTCTACTTAGGCTTACAAATGTCCTTTCACGAGAGAGGCCTGAACCATAACTTTAGATGATTGGATGATACTGGGACTGTTTAACCATTTGGGTGGGTTCTGTTAAACACAGTTTTCTATTTCTGAAGCCCAATCCCAAGGCCAACTTTTTTAGGTGGTGATCAATACGGGCAAAGATGATCTAAGGGATCCCCTGATATATGGGTAGGAATTAGAGTGGGATCCAACAGGTTCTGAGTTAAAAATAACACAGGCCTCTTCCTCATACCTGAATAAATCTGAGGGTTAAGGAGTGGCTACCAGGACAAATCGTGAATCGTACGTTAGTGTTGCTCATCAATAGCAAGACTGGCTGATGGTATTCCAAGGCTAGCAAGGGCAAGGTAGGTATGGGCGAGGAAGGAGTGGGTGATGTCTGTGACCCAAAAATTTGGTACACTTGAAGAATCCCTTGAAAACTGAAAGCTAATACCCTGTAGGAATCAGTAAAGGTTAGTTTAACTCAGTTAAAAATTTGAACGATCGTTAAACCCCCTTACACACTCACTCATTTTCTCATTCCCAGTTCTTGGTTTTTTTAATAGGTTTTCCAACAAAGTGATAACCACACTCTGACACACAACATGACTTTGTTCCAGCTACCCTTGGACTAAGATTTCTAGCCCCTCTACCCCCAAGCATCCATAGCTAGACTGCTCTGGTACTTTTTCAAGTGAGGCATGAACGCAGATGTTGCTCATATATCCCAATAATGGCAGACAGTAACTGTAAGTGCACAAGGGTGAGTTAAACTTGGAGAAAGGTAGTTTGTGCAGCCCAAGATTATAGCACCACTTTATAGGCCACCAGTGAGCAGAAAGAAAAAATCCTAATAGATTAGGTAAAGTGATGAAGGACATGGGCTTTATTAACTCATTCACTCCAATGGCGCTCAGGAAGTTTGCACTGTAACTTCCAATGGGTGGAGCCTAAGCCTTTTGACAGAATCAAATTATGTCCTCACATTTCAAACACATGTTCATAACTCGAACCACAAGGGTTTATGACAAAAGTATAAATGGCAAACTCTTCAGCACAAACTATTTTTACAACGGTAATATTCTTTAGGTTCTAACTCTTAAACCGAATTGTATAAGTCATAGCAAGCACAGTGACTATTACATTTGTAATATTTTGTAAACAACTTACAATATCTCAGTTACCACTAACGTTACACACATACTGTCAGCAGCATTTTATTCATCTAGCTAAGAGCATTCATATGAGGCTATGGAGTTCTGTCTGTGTTACTTTGTTGTTGAGATATTTAGAAAAATGTGAAAATTATATCTATATAAATAATATCATAAAAACAACAGTTAATATTTCTTTACTGGCACTAGACAGAGGTCAGATATTAGTGCAGTTGGCTTTGCCATTGTGTAAGCATTAAGATGAACTCTTTTAAAACCTTATACATAGCATGGTTTTGGAATTATTGATGCAAATATGAACAAGCAATATTTGATGCCTAGTGGCCTCTCATTTCCCAGTTCTTGATTTCAAACAAAGGGATCACCTTACCTTAATAGCTTGGCTTTATCCCTGCCACCCTAAGATCCAAAACCTCTAGCCCCACGCAACCCCTTCTGTTTCACATTCCAATTTGCACCTCTCGGATTATTCCGTGCTGTGTTAATTTTTACAGATCACTTGTTTTCAACTCTTTGAGAAGCATTCCTGATGAAGATGCCGAATGTACCTCATTATCAGTGTAATAAAGTACAAACTGTTTTTTTACAGTCTAACTATAGAGACGTGAAAACTAGATTGTTAGTCCTAAGGCACAATGATGGGGAAACTGTAAGGAAATTCCTGGGCTTGCCACCATTACATCACCTCTTACACAATAAAGGCCACTGCCCTGTTCCACACCCACGCAAACAGATTGGTCAGGAGCCCTAGACACTCCCCCACCCCAGACAATATAATATACACACTGCACTGTACGCTTTTAACACTGAGGAGTGCTCAAATTACATTTCTCTTTTTGAACTGAGGTTGAATAAAACTTACAAATGAAAACTGGCTGCAGTGTGTTTTCTCGAGAATACCATCACTGATACTAGAAATTTGGGATTTTCCTACATGAAACATTAATCCCTTTCTCTTCCACAGGTTCAGGAGAAAGATGGCACGAGATTTTCAACTGAAGAAAAGTCTTTCCACAGTTATTGACCAGCCCAGCTACCCTAGTGACTGGCAAAGAATATAGACCTACAGCGGCTCTTGCGACTAGCCAAAGGATATGGATCTATGATTGATTCGAATGACCTCTTTGATCTTCATAGAACTCAGCCTCATTTTTTACTGAGATAGTGACTAGATTTTAATGGTTTAAAATAAAATAGTGGTTCTGAGTTACACCTTGATTTGAATTTGGTTCTCGACGAGCCACTCCTTCTCCTCAACACTGGGCTAAAACTAAGAAGACAACCTACAGAAAATACTGAGAAACACAATAGAAACCTTTTTTCCCTCCTACACAAAGGAGGAACAGTGAGACCACTTAGCATTCTGTTTGATTTTATTCCCTCCTCCAAGAGGGGCTTTTCTCACTAAAAACTGGGACACTGATTTTTTTTTTCCTCATTTGATAGCATTACTATCGACATGTGATGGTCAAAGGCTAGATTACTGTCTGTGTGTGTCCCATTTCCCTGACTACTTGGTCAGCTCTCAGGGTTGTGTTGTCAATATTACAGTTACCAGGGGTGGATGACTTCCTGAAGGGTACTACTATGCATTTCTTGGCATTTAGTTTTAGATTGTGACTCTAACACCAGTTATTTGTCAGTATCAGCCCTTCCTGGAGACCATTTGTGTCAGCAGAAGATTCTATGATTACTCCTAATTTGCAGTCACCTGCAAAAGTTAGTCATCAAGAGGTCATTGACATTGGCCTTGACTTCTGAGAAATAATTGCCAACAAGAAACAGTTTCAGAAATGATCACTGATGGACTCCGCTTCAGACTGGCCTCTTTGTAGAGGTGGACTCCTCAATTCTAACTTCTTTGGCCCAGTCTGTGAGCCAGTTAGCTATCCACCAGGTGATGCAAGTATTTTCCTAACCTCTTGAGTATGTCAGCAATGTCAGAGTGGGGTACTGAGTCAAATGCCTTGGCCAATTCAAGGTAGGCAGTATGAACCATTTTGTCCTCATCCATTGCTTTGGTGACCTTCTCAAAGAAGTTCATCAAGTTGAGCAGACAGGCCTTGTCCTTGATGAAACCAAATTGGGTTGGTTCCAATGTCTGGAGGTTTCCTATGTCATTATCAATCATAATTCTTTCCACGACTTTGTATAGGAGACTAGTGAGCCTTATGGGTCTGTAGTTTCCAGCGTCTGCAGATGGCCCACCTTTGTACAGAGGGATGACTGTTGCTGTTCTCCATTCATAAGGCACAAAGCCAGTTTGAAAGCTACAGTTAAATAGCAATTCCAGAGGCCCTGATAGGTCATGTTTCATGCTATTTAGAAAGTATACTGGTATACTGTCTGGGCTTATTGATGCAGTGTTCTTGGTCTTAGAGAGAGAGGGCACTAAAGAACTGTTCCCTAGTGACAGCAGGAGAGGTTATTTGATAGTATTTCATGAAGAAGGCTGAGAGGGAGAAAGGTGTAAATTTGAAGCTGAATTTATCGGCCAGTAGGTCTGCTATATCTTTCTGGCTCATTATAGGTGGCTCCATTAACAATAAGCTCTACACACAACTGTGTATTGCCTTTGAGGTTGTGAACATAGTTAAAGAATGCCTTGTGATTATCCCTGGCCTGGGAGGCCAAATTTACTTCAGATTTGGCTTTGGTAACTTCATTTGTCCTCTGAGTGGTTTGTTTAGTTTAGTTTGATGAAAGTGTTTTTTTCCTGCCGGGTGCTACACCCCTAATTTTTGTCAAGACTTTCTTCCTTCTGTTTGTTATATAGCCTACTGATGTTGTGATTCTACCAGATGGGCTTGTTTTTTTCATGAGTTCTGTACTTCTTCCTGGTTTAATCTCTGCCTTACCACAGGATACATGCCCAAGGAGTGGCGTACGGCAACTGTGGTCCCAGTCCACAAAGGCGGTGCCTCTACGGACCCTGGTAATTACCGCCCCATAAGCTTAACAAGTCTAGTCTGCAAAGCTATGGAGAGGATCATAATGGAGCTTATAAACAAAGATATAGGGGACTTGCAGACATTGGACCCGACCCAGTTTGGCTTCGTCAAGGGTAGATCATGCCTTTTGAACTTGGTCGACTTCTTCGAAACAGTCACCAAGGCCATTGATGAGGGAAAGGCAGTCCATACAGCCTACCTTGACCTTGCAAAGGCTTTTGACATAATACCCCACTCGGGTATTGTAGAAAAACTTACCAGCTTAAATGTAAACCCATCTGTCACAAGATGGGTTGCAAACTGGCTTAAGGACAGAACCCACAGGGTTAGAGTTGCTGGAGCTATGTCAGACTCCAAGCCGGTCACAAGTGGTGTCCCACAGGGCTCGGTCCTTGGCCTCCTATTGTTCGGCATCTACTTCTCAGAAGTACAGGCCAACATGGGAGGACTTTGGCTGACAAAGTTTGCAGATGACTGCAAACTGGGCGCCATAGTGGAAAGTGCATCGGACACGGATATCCTTCAGAAGGGACTCACGGAAACAGATAGCTGGTGCCAGAGCCATGGCCTGAAGTTAAACACCAAAACATGTATAGTCATACCCTTTGGGAAAAACAAGGTAACCCCAAGCTACCATATAGGTGGCAATCCACTAAGCACAGAAGAGGTTATCAGGGACCTGGGGACCCAGGTTGACAGTGGCCTTTATTTTGACACTCACGTTGCTAAAGTGGTTAGAAAGACCTTCTACATTGCCCACCTGATCATGAAGGGATTCACATCCAGATCTAGTGAGGTCATTGTTCCCCTGTACTCTTCACTTATCAGACCAATGATCGAGTACAATGCCCCATTCGGGATGTATCTCACCCGACATCTGCAGCAATTGGAGAGACCCCAAAAGTTCCTCACCAAAAGGATAAAGGGACTCCAAAATCTGTCATATCCTGCCAGATTGAAGAAACTCCAGCTCTATTCAGTCGCATACTGTCTGCTCAGAGGTGACATGTGCCTGACATACAAGGCCATGTCCAACCCGGAATTAATGGACATGCTCCACCTCAAAAAATCCAAATCCACCAAAACCACTAGAGCAAGCGACTTAAACCTTAGCACGGATATAAATAGGATGTGCTGGAGGGATAGATTTATCACTCAGAGACTCCCTATGCTGTGGAATAAAATCCCGGTCCATGTGAGGCAGAGCACCTCGCTGGCTCTGTTCAAGAGAAATCTTGACCTGTGGATGGGAGATCGTAGGTTTACCCCGGGAATCATCTCTGTGTCACTGCTGGACAGAGGCACAACAAACTAATGGGCACAGTATTTTTTCATATAAGGGGTGGCATAAGCCACAAAACTTTGGGCTAGGCTTATAAATGCCTTAGGGCAGATAGCCTAGTATAAACCTATGAACCTATGGTGGGTAGAGCTGCCTCTCTGCAAGTATTAGCATGCTTGCATAGGGCTTCTGTGAACAGTTAAATGTAGACAGCAGTGTTCTCAGGGTTTATGGGAGCTTGAAATGTTGCTAGGTTATCATTTAATAGTAGGAAGTGAGCTTTAGAGTAATTCCTAAATATTCTAAGATTAGCTAGAGTTCCAGGTTTTATTTTTACGTCAAAGGAGACCATTTTGTGGTCTGACCTTTGGAGAGAGGTCATTACACTAGGGGTGTGCAGCACTCTCCCCTATTAGTGAAGAGCAGATCAGGTATGCTTGCACCCCTGGTTGGTATATTAACAATCTGGTCCAGGGAGTTTGTTTTTACAAAATCCAGGAATCTCTGTGTTTGGGGTCATATATGATTCCCAGTTAATAGTGAGGTAATTAAAGTTGCCCATGAATATGGCATTGGGTTGGATGATGAGCATTTACAATAAGTTTAAATACATGGTATGGTTTTCCTGGGTTATAGAAGGGGACCTATAACTTACAAGTAAGTGGTATGGGATTTTGCCTATGGTGATTTGAACATGTAGAAGATCAAGTGCATTGTCCTGTTTGACCAGCTTTGAGGTATATTTATTTTTATGTAAACTGAGACACCTCCACCCTTTAGTCCCCATCTGTGTAGTAACTGTTCTAAAAGTGTGGAAGGAATTATAGCCTTGTACTGCCAGTGTACTCTCTGTAGCTCTAAACCGTGTCTCAGTGACTACAGACATCAGCATTCCCTAGGGTGATGAGAGCTTGTAGGGAGTTTAGTTTTTGTTTGGACTTCTAGCATTGAGCAGTAATACCTTTAGATTTTCTTGGTTTTGATTTGCTATGTTAGAAGTACTTTCAGTTTCACATTGCCTAAAAAAGTCACTATGGGGGAGGACAATGTTTTAGCCAATATTCAACAGTCTAGCGGTGAGAGGTGCAGACCATCTCTGGCAAAGTAGCATGGTCTTTTGACTATCTCCTTCCATGTTAACCAATACTGCACCCTATTAGAAGGACTCCAGAAACTAAACCAATTGTTAAAGTCAGTAATTTTCTGTTTGTATTGTGGCTTCATCCTTGAAGATAAAATGCTGTTCAATGCTAGGATCATACCAGCATGGGACACATATTCCAAGAGCTCCATGATGTCTCTCTTCATATAGTCTAGGGAGGTATATCTTAGGTCATTTACGCCCATATAGACTATGACTGAACCATACTGGTACTTGTTGTCCAATGACCTGAATGGGTGTGTAATGTCCCCTGATAAGCAACTGACTGTGACTTTCTCCTTAGTCAGCCTGGTAAGAGGGTCATCAGTGTGTCTCACAATGGTATCTCCAATAACCAGAATGTTGGACTGTGTGGTGACTTAGAAGTAGAGGCTCCATGAGATGTGTCTGCATGCATTAATGTGGGTGTTATATTAAAAGAGTGAATTCAGGGCTGCTGAGAGTATTCGTACTTTGCCAGGAGGAGGTCTTTTAGGTTTAGGAAGGTTACATTTAAATGCCACAGCATATGTGGGTCTATGTATCTGCTCTGAACTATGTGATGGGTGCAGAGTGTAAATTACTGACAACCTGATTGACATTAGGAATGCTTTTATTTGGCAGATTTGCCTCCAGTGACATTGCATAAATACATCTATCACATACCATATGTATTTGAGAATTTACTGGTTGTCAGTAAATATGTGGCAATTCCTATATTACCTCAGGATATCCATATCCACTAAACTGGTGGGAAAGTTCAGATCCATGGCAACAGACTATTTTTTTATTGATTATATTCTCACATCAACCGTCTAAAGTAATATCAGGAATATCTGGTTTGCAAATCTGGGGGCAGTGCTTGTCACTGCAAACTAGTTGCACTGTATGCAACTAGGTATTGGTGAAATTTCAAATGTGTTTTTACAGGAAAAATGTCAACTCAATGTGCCTGCATCTATACAGGGCACTAGCAAACACCTGAGAGGAAACTAATAAGTAGACCCTGATAATTTATGGATGAAGTATTTAGGGAGACATTCTGAAGTTAGGTTATACAGCAGCCAAGCAAGCAGTACTTACTGAGAAGAAGGAATTAACTTTGTCAAAAATGATGAAAAGATGGGATTCGCCTGAATGGCTACTGCCTGATTACTACTAGTGCTGATCCTGCCACAGCTTCAAACTGCTGGGATACAATGCTCCTTTGCTTCTTCTCTCACCAGAAGCAAAACAGTAGCCCCACTGACAAGATGCAAAGCAGGCCACAGGTTCTTTGGTGACCAACAGTCTTCTCCCAGATGCTGCAAGGGTCTGAAGGCTTGTTGTAGCCTTTTCCTGACAGATGCCTTGAATAGCAACCAGACCCGTCTGGAAGGTCAAAGACAGACACTCACTGCCCAATCAGAAACAGTCAGGAATCAATTCCCTCTGCTGTTCTCTCAACAGGATCAAAATATAAGCACAAATTCCAAGCTGGCACCTATAAAGCAATTATTAGGCTTTCTGATGATCAGCAGTTTCTAGGAAATAATGCCCCTATGCTCCTTCTCTCACCAAAACAGAAGCACTAATCCCAAGATGACTACTCAGAGGCACAATGTGGGCTCTCTAATAATTGATGGTCTTGGAGTAGATGTTGCAGAATTTAAAGGTAAGATAGAAAACTGGGTTACCCGTAATATCCTAAGAGTTACAGTGTTCAATAAACAGTTAGATATAAAAGAGGGGGTAACTTAAGCTGGGGAGCCACTAATTTTAAAGGAGAAAGATAGATTGGAATGGGGTGCACTCCTTAAATTCTGGCTCTGTGGAATACAGTGGGATGGCCAATAAATTTAAAATTGCTGAATGGGAGTGATTTCACAAAATGATAATTTTGTCCTTACTCACAATAGCCAATGAAAGAGGAGAGAAAGAATATGTGGTCAAATTAACCTAAGGGGCAGGCAGCTAGAAAGACAATTGAGTTTAAAAACACAACAGCACCAGGGTTGGAGGATACAGGAAAACTTAATTTCTATGTGACTCGCATGACACACAGCTGTAGTCTCTTTCCTACTATAAATATGCAATTAAAAAAGAAAACAATAAAATGCAATGTAAAGAAAATAAATCACAATACACAAAGTAGAAGAAACCAATGAAGCAATACAAAATACAATAAAGCAAGCACAGACTAACCTTTCCCTCACAGCAAAGCTGTAGCAGAGTCTATTCAAGTAAAGTCAGTAGCTTATAGACATAGGGCTTCTGAGCTTCATGACAGGCACACATTGTTTAATAAGGGCACATACACTCTTCCACTATTAGTATGGGTCCTTGACGTAGGCCAGATCCTCAACAACTTATCACAGGTAATTACCCAAGCTCATTTGGCAGCATTAGTCAACATGAATGAATCACCTAGATCCATTTTTTACACCATCGAGTGGCTATACCTAACACAGTGCTCAGTCTTTGCTCCATGTTCTCCTGCACACAGTTGATGCCCAGAGCAGTTGGTCTACACAACTCTTCTTCTACGCTGCCCACATCTCCATTCATGGGTGACTTTCACTCAGCATGTTTTGGGAAGTGGAAGGAGCCCCACAGAGACACAGTGAGAACATGCATTTTATAGTCACAAATTACATTCTTCCTCATTTGCAAAATGTAATGTTTATATTCCAATACATAATCCATGAACTGAACTATAACAGCTAATGCTACAGGTATGCAACTCACTTCCTTCATGCTTCTGCTTCAGCAAAGTATCCACATAACATTGTTTTCCCACTGAGATATGCTGTTGCTGATAGGCGATGATACCATCTACTTATGTTATACAGAAAATAAACTGTGTACAATATATTAATTGTGGCCAGACCTCTCACCTTTCCCTATTTTGGAGGAATGTTCCTATTTTCAAGTCTAATTTCTCCCTTTAGCTATCTAAGTGGAGAGCTACTCATTTTAAAAGAGAAAGATAGATTGGAAGGGAGTAGGCTCTTTGTATTCTAGGATGTCCCTAGTTTTGGAGGTATGTCCCTGTTTTCAGGCTTGATTTATCCCTTCACATAATATTTTGAATCCCCCTCATCACATGTGATTTTTGAAGCTGTCTACTACTCAACAAACACACTACATGGCCAGCCCACTAGTGGCAACAATGATTTAAAGAGGACACACATCTTACATCTCCCTTTTTCTTAATTAAAAATAAATGACCTTGTGTGGTTGAATTGTACAATACAGTTCATTAAATTCTACAAATTTTACACTGTATCACTGATAATGCATTTATATTTTTCCATCATTTTTGTCACTCTCTGTTTTTTTAAACATGTTTCTGAGTAGTATCCTACATTCATATGGAAGTGGGAAAAGTTATGTGAGATTTGGTATTTAAATTTTATGCCAATTAGATGTCCAGATTTTAGGTGAATGATCTTACTTTTCTAGGACCTTTGTTTCTATTTTCAGTGTTTGCAGTTTGAGAGATATGATTGTGGCTTTTCCAATTGGTCAAAAGAGAAGTATGGCAAAAATATGCAACAGCTGCAGAGTGGCAGATTGCCTACTGTACCATAGTAACATTAAGGCAAAGTCAATTTAATAAATATAATCACTGTATATACAATTGTATACTAATCCATTCCTCATATACAGCTTGCTTCATTTGGCATACTGTTCAACTCTCAACAAGAGAAATATGAAGCATGTACTAACTTCAATGAAAGAAACAGTTCTGCTGTGCCTACCCACAGCAGACATGCTCTGCTGCAGTCAGTGTAATTCTGCAATGGTAGCAGATACACCACTGTGGGGGAACTTCAGTTTGTTGTTGTTCAACAGTCTGCCTCCTGATTCTCAGTGACCCCTGAGAATCTCATGTAGTGGTTCAGAACCTACCAAACTACAAAAATCGCATAGCTCTTCTGAAAATTCTTCAGTTTGCATCTAAAATTACACAGAAATGTGCATCAGTCATTTACAAATGAAACCACTGAATTTTATAATGGACTACCATGCCAGACACGGATTGTATTCTCCATGCTGTGATGATTTCAGTAGTAAACTGTAAACTAGAGTTTGAAATGACCTTCTGACATGGACACTGAATGATGACATTTATTCATAGTGAAATGTCTGTCAAGTTATATGCATTAGGTTGCAATCTGTGGATTAATATCATTATCCTTATAATGTCTTAAATTTTATCTTACTGACAGCAGTACCAGACAGCAACTTAAGGAAATCCAATGCATGATGCAACAATGAACAACACTCAGTATTGCTTGTGGTACAGTACTATTATAACCTGTGCATCCCAACTACCAACTGACTTCACAGCTATTCTTCTAACAGTAATTGAATACATCATGTACTCTATATGACATTCTGAGAGTGTAAGTAATTTCAACCATATTACTTCTGCAATCCAGAGGCATGTGTGAGTTCCATGCAAGAAGTTGTGTTTACAAACTGTATAGAAATGAGCATGATTTTACATTTATAATATGCATTTTCTTCACTCTGATAATATCACATATGGCCCAGGCTGAGGTGTTTTTTTCTGCTTTCTCACAAGGGGGCAGAATTACCTTAGACAGCCTTGCAGACATTATCTCAAGTAATTTATAACCAGTATATCATGGGTATTCCACGGTTCACCTAGTGACACTGTTCTGCATCATAAATGCTACTTATGCACACATTGTCATCACTAGTTGGGTATAATCATTTCTCATGCAACCTAAATATACATCTCTTATATGAATATGGAATTTGTATTTGCAACAGTTCAGTTATCAATTAGGGTAAAGTAAGTCAAGTGCTTTGCCATGACCCACAACTTGTCAAACCTATCTTCCTGCTGGCTACCGTAAACAGCACACAAAGCTAAACATGCATACACACTATTATGACACTGTGTCTCATACGTCTCAACTGTCCAGATATGTGGCAAATCAGTGAGGATTGGATTCACTATATAATGACAGACATTTGAGTTTCAGACTTCATATCCTTCATAAAATGCATGGACAAGACCTTTTATTCAACCTTCTAAGTTTATAAGAGCAATACATAAAATTTGCCCCTATTTTTGGGGCTTTGTCTCCCCATTATATTTGTTTTTGTCCAGATTTTTTCTGTCAGGCAGTTGAGAACTATGCTGTGTCTTTGTTCAAGTATCCATTTATAACTACCAAACCACTGATTTCCCACTGAGCATGATTTACATCTGGCGACATATCTTGCCTGTAACATGATGGCACCGAAACATGTGTTTTTAAATGGTTTGTAATAGTCCAAGTCTACCTCTGTAATATGACCCAGTTATCATAGAACAGCTTCATATAACCACAGAACTTTCATTACCATCTGACCCATGGATGAACTCACTGAGGCTCTTCTACTGTGAGAGACAATAACATGATCCTTCAGTCAAAGGGCTCACTCCTAAGACCTCAAAAACTGTCACTTGCTAAGTAAAGGTAAGTCTTGAAACAACTCTTTATTTTTCTAAGTGGGTAGAGTATAACAACCACCCTCTCCCATGTAGGCCATTTCAGAAACACCCATTAAACATATAAGCAATCTACACTGTCACACTGTGGGCAAGGAAGACATACCCCAAAAGAGCACACAGCACTCTTAGACGCTCATGTTACAGGGAAGCAAGTGATTAAGCACATGCCTTCAGGGATTTCACACATCAAGGCTATATGGAAAAGCCTGCCTGTGCACACACTATTTGTTACCTGGGTGTGCTGAGCAAAACTAATGAAAAAAAAAATCAGTTCTTTCTAAACCTTTCAACTATGGAAAGAAAGGACAGCATGCATGTCCTCCCCATGGTCAAGTGGCCTCCGAAAGACATGCGTGAATGGGCGTGCCATCGCTGAAGGTTGGGCATCAGGCTGGCAACTCGGCATCATAAAATCGACTGCCAATCATTAGCGGACCAGAGTTCCACTGTGGCGACCCCTAACCGGGAAAAGCCGAAAGACAAACAACAACATGTCTTATGTGGAGATATTGACAAATACTGTTAGTACAGATTCATATTCTTCAGAATCCATTTGGATGAAGAAAATCTCATCGTAATGTTATGTAGGGGGAGAACCACATTACCAATGGAGTATAATCTGGCATCTCTCCATTTTGCAAAGTGCCAGTTTACTGCTGCTGTCTCCATTCTTGGATATTTCTATATGGAGAACTGGGCAGCAGTTCCTCGCCTGTGTCCCAGATGTTTAGAGAAATTGCCTGGGGCTGCCTGAATTGTATAGAATGAATATCAGCCTACATACTTTGCAAAAAGAGATAACCTGTGTATGGACATATTTATGTCAGATGGCTACCCTACTGCCTTGTATTTTGTGGTGGGGTCAAGGGGTCAACTTTAATGATGCTCTGTAGAATTCATACACACACACACACACACACACACACACACACACACATATATATATATATATATATATATATATATATATATATATATATTATTTTTTTTTTTTTTACACACATGCAAGTCCTCATCCCTTTACTACTAACCATTTCAACCTTGTGTATGTCCAGTTTCACTTTTTAATTGGTCATTAAACCATCCCAGATGAAATGATTCAGTGCATTCATGTTCTCACACAGCCAATAACAAGAACTTTGGACATAAATGTCTTACAATGATGGTCATTTTGTTGCAAACAGTAGGTTAACAGCAGCTAGTCTCATGAAGACAAAGGATGGCATACACTCCTCATATGTATCTGCAAGAAAAGTTACTCCCAGAGTAAATTACAGTTACAATAAACATTTGCTTGGTGTTGCAGTAGAGGCAGAAATATAATTATGTAAATAAACTTACAGTATCAGTAGATGTATGAACAAACCATGGCTATATGGGTAATAACCTTCACAGGATATAACAGATGTTCAGCTTTCAAAGCTTCAGGTCACCTACCATGTTCCCAAACCATTATTCAGCTCGAGCTGAGCAGAAGAAAAAGAGTGGCTTGGACATCATGCCCTTCAGAGCTTTCATACCAACTAAGAGAAGGCTAGACCCCTGAAAGAGGTCAATGTTAGGAAGCTAAAACTGAAAGCCTTCACCATGGCCATAAACAAAAAAAAAAAAAGCAAATAAGGGGGCTGGAGGGAGACAGCAGCAACTACAGCAGTGATCATTTGAACATATGTTGTCATGGTAAGGTTTCTTACACAGTTGTACTATGTTCATCATTTGATCACTGCTGCAGCATTCTTACCTATATGAGTAGACAACTGTAGCTTACACTAACTGGGAGGAGAAAGGATGAGTGACCAGGAGAACTTGGAGAATGGTCATTGCAAGACCTGGAGAAGGAATCTAGTTTGAAGTGTAAAGGTATGTACAGAGGACCAAGTGGCTGCATCCAGTATACTTCTACAATCCACCCCCTTTCAAAAAATTACACATGAAGCCAAGGTCTTTACAGAATGAGCCTTGATCCTGCCTGGAATTGCCTTATTGTGGAGGGTACAACAAAAGGTAATAGTATAAGACAATAATTTTGGAGAAAGTCTGCATTAACACATATTACCCCTTTTTCTTACATTCATACAAAATAAATGACTGATCAGCGCTTCTGAACATTTTATTTCTGTCAAGATAATATCTGAGCTTTCTGTGGACATTCAGAGAATGGAAAATCATTTATTCCTCATTTTTAGGTTCTGGATAGAAGACAGAGCGACAAAAATCTTGGCTAAAAATAAACTTGGATATCGCTTTAGGCATAAAAGAAGGTCTAGTTCTTAAGGAAACAATGCTTTTGTGGAAAATGAGAAAAGACTGACCCACCATAAGCACTAACAATGCAGATACTCTTCTTGAAGAAATCAGAACAATCTGCAAAACTGTTTTCAGTGTTAAGAACCTCAAATCAGCCTGATGAAGTTGTTCAAATGGAAAAAAAGAGCTATTTTTTACAAAGCAAAGTTAAGATCCCAGTGAGGAGCCACATATTTTCCAGGATGCCCGATATGTAACATCCTTTTAAAAATAATTTTTAACATGAAAACGCATAGGAACAGATGGCAAGGCATGCTGAAATGGGCAACAAGTCTAACTTCACAGAGGAGTAAGAAAGGCCACAGGATAATTGTTCTACAATATTTGTGAGAGTTAAGAAAATACTAAGCATAACTCTTTCATTCCAGTGTAGCTCTGGAAGTTTGTACTCTTAACTGCCAATGATTGCATCCTGAGCATTTTGGCAAAATCAAATTATGGCCTCACATTTCAAACACATATTTATATCTCTGGAGCCATTAGAGTTACTAAAGAAATGTAAATGGCAAATTGTTTGGCACTAATAGATCTTTACAGTGGTAGGGCTCATTAGATTCTAGGTCTTAAACTGGATTTCATAAGTCATATTAAACATGGTAAATATTAATTTTATAATACCTGCAAATAACACACAACATGTCAGTAACTACTCAAGCTGCACCCATGCTGTCAGCAGCATTTTGTTCATCTGTTTGTGAGCTTTCATACGAGGCTTAGCAATAGCAGTTAATTCTGTCTTAATTGGTTGTTGAGATATTTAGAAAACTATGAACATTCTAACAACATAAATAAATACATTATGAACAATTAATATCTCTAGATGGAGGTCAGATAGTGCAGTTATGGTATCAATCATGCAAGCTTTAAGATATAATTGTTCAATTGGTTGTATCTGGCATGGTTTTTAAATTATTAAAGAAAATATGAGCATTCTACATTACATGCCTAGAGGCATCAGTAGGATGCAACTGCAGAAACACCTGGCGGCATCAATAGGCAATAATGCGGGCCTTGGTTCTTACCTTGGCACCAGCTACAATATCTTTTCCGTTTCCTAATGTATGATTTCCTACTGGTACATGCTGCACGTCCTCAGAAAATATGTGCCCAAAAGGTATTAAAACTCTAACATCCAGGCAGTGAGTTGAAGTTGTTTCAAGTTAGGGTGTATCAAACACCCCATGTCTTGTGTGAGTAGGTCCATTATGTGAGGAAGGTTGTGGTAATTGCACTTGGCCATTTCTAAAAGAAAGGAGAACCATTGGAGCTTGGGCAATAAGGGAGTTGCCACAAAGATCATTGGAAAGTCCTTCTAAATCTTCAGAGTGACCCTGGATATTAATGGAAATTGTGGAAAAACATGCAGGAACATTGCTGTCGAAGGAAAATAAAATGCATCTGTACTCCATGCCCTTTTACTTGGAGTCCTGGATGAGAATTTTTCCAGTTGACCACTGTAAATGGAGACAAACATATCTATCAGAGTTGTTCCCCACAGCTGGATCAGTTCCTGAAAGAACCCCTAATTCAGTTTCCATTTCTGAGAGTCTGTCCTGGTCATACTCAGCTCGTCTCCCACAAACATTTTGCTCTGATGGGATGTAAGATGTCTGTAGAGTAAGATTGTGTTGAAAAGTTATATCCTAAACTACCATGGCTAGTCTGCACTGAGGACAACATCTGGTCCCCCATTTGTTTGTGTACCACATCTCTGTGGCGTTATCTTTAACCACTTGTAATGGTCCAGGGGACCACAGATGGTCGAGAGAGTTAACAGCATATATTACTGCCAACATCTCATTTACATTTATGTGTTTGGTATGTCCTGTTTGTTCCACAGACCCTGCACTTTTACTCCCATAAACACTGCTCTCCAAGCAAAGTTTGACGGGACTATAACTACCAAGTGTGCTTGATCTGGAAGGGAAAATTAGAGATGTGGATACAAATAGAACTGTCTTCTCTACAAAACCTAAAACAGGAATCTGAAATGACATTGGATGTTGAGGTTGGGACCATGCTGATTTTAGGTACTCATGAATTTTTGTCATGTGGAGTTTGGCTAAAGGATTCATGAGAATCACGGATGCCATGAAACCTAGTATACTGAGAAATTCCTTTGTCAAGTCTTTCTGTGCATGAACTGAGGAATCCATGAAACACCACGGGAAAATAATCCTGTGAGGAGTCAAACATGACTTTTGGATTTCCTCCTGAAACTTCAGTCTGAGAAAGAGATCTCTTACCTAACTGAGAGATCCCTGAAACATTGAAAAAAAGAGTCTGCAATGATACGCATGTCATCTAAATAACAAAAAAATGTGAATATTTTATACAGTCTGCAGTAGGCTTTTATCTGGAGCAGAGGATGACTCAAAGGGTAATGCAGAGAAATTAAAGTGTGATCCAGACATAGAAAGCCTTAAGAATCATTTGAAATCTGGTGCTACAGGAATGTGATTATAAGCATCCTTCAAATATAGGGTCACTAAAAAACTTAGAGAAAATGAGATGTAACAGGTCATGAAGGGATAACATTTTGAATTTTCACAAAATGGATTGGAAAAGAAAGATCTAAAACTGGTTTCCATGAAATTTCTTCGTTTGGTACCAGAACCACTGCCGAATACAAATTTTTCCCTCTCAGAGAAGGAGAGATGGCTAATATTACCCCCTCAGTTAGCAGATGCTGAATGACGGGGGGGAAAAAGAAAGGAAAAGGAAAAGAAAAATGAAATTGGTTCTGGTGGAGGATGAGGAATTACCCAAAATGAGAAATATTTCCACCAACATCTATATCCCTGATTAATCACTCGCAGATCTTATTTATCTGAGATTATCTGCTGCCAAAGAGAAAAATGGAGAACCAGATTTTGTGGAAGAACTGGAGTATTAAAGGCTTGCCATGGCAGGGTGGGAGGGAGGGACATTCTACAAATTGTAATTCAGGCCTATTATGTTGTCCTTCAGTGGAGGTGGGGGGCTTTTTTTTTTTGCAATCTCCTTGTCATTGCTTTTTAAAAGACTGCTTGCCAGCAAATTGTTGTGTCTGCTTATTTAGCTTTTTCATAATACAGTACATAGTACAGAGGAAGCTGCAAAACCTTTGTCAAGTTTGAACAAGGAAAGATGAAAATCTCGAAAACTCTGTGAATCAGTTTTCCTGTCCCTTCACACTTTAAGGACATCTGTAGCAGATGGTCCAAGCACAACCGCTCTAAGGGAAAATTCAAAATTTCAGCTTTAAAGTCCTAAGGGAGGTTTTGTATACACAACCAAGAAAACCTTCTCATAACAGTTCCAATAACAGCAGCTGTGGAAATGGCAGCAGCTGAATCATCAGCACACTTCAAGAATGTTTAGTCACTTGATATACAGAAGCAAGAAAAGATGATTTTTCACCAGAAGAAAGGAAAGAAACTATAATGTTTCTCATATTCTCTAAAAAAGGGAATTATAAACTAGCATGTGAGCTTGATAATTATGAATTCTAAAAATAAGTGATACAGAAGAATACACTTTTTCCCACATCTTTTAAAGGATTTCTGATGTATATTGGAGAGGGAAGGGTTAGAGTTTATCAGATGCTTAGCAGCAGGATTTAGAAAGGAAGTCAGTGCTAGGATATATCTTCAGTTAGAAAATAAAAAAATTATAAGACTGAGGAACTTTATACAGTATATTTGCTTTCTTAGGGGCAGCAGGCTGGCTATCAGGCAGGTTACTGGCTGTAATAAAAACACTGTCCAAAGCTGGATGAGCAGGAGGAACTGGAGCAGGTTCAGGAAATTCTATCTGTGATAAAGCATATTTCTTTAAAGATGGTAGATTATCATTATGTTTCCACTGAAACAACTAATTTATTCTGGATATGTTGTCAGAAAAAGATAATCCTTCTAAGGGACTTTCATGAGAAATATTCTTCTCAAAGTCAGAATCAGAAACCTGAGGAGAAAAAAACAGATGTTGTCCCCCCCGCAATCATTTTCATGTTGAATGTCCTTAAAAATCCTCAGACAGTGAATCATTCCTTTTTCTGTTACCAGTAACAACTGGAAGGGTTAAGAGCCCGAACTAAATCCCAAGGTTAGCCTAATAAATCACACCTGTCCAAAGTAAGAAAGACAGGAGAAGTTAAATGTCCTACTTTCTGCCTCTTTTGACAGAAATTTTATATAGAAGCAGACCTACTTTTGACAGCCAAATCCCTTCAGGGACTGGCATCTCAGTCTGAGGCCAACAAAAGTAATTCTCCCCTGCCCACCATGGGCACTCCAAAAGTCAAAGAAGGTGCATTGATTGTCCTACTCCATGGTGGCTTTAAGGACTACACTAGAGGGAGCCAAGGAAAAAGAATGGTCTGAGGAACCAAAATTGGGCACAGCAGACTCACCTAACTATGGCTGAAGCAAATTTGTATTCTGCTGACTTTGCAAAGATTGTTTGGAAATTGTCTTCTTTTTGTGGCTGGAATAAGGAAAAAATGAGAAACCAGTAAGTTGTTCCATGCTGAAGTTGAAAATGATGCCTGAATCCAGAGGGAGACTGAGAGCAATAGATGGTGAAATTGCTGAGTAATAAAAATAGATATTTCCACCAAAAAAGACACAGCAAATAAAACTTTAAGCACTTACCACAGCCCCAAAAAATAATTTAGCACATGCTTTTCTTAGGAAAGAGAAAGTTTAATTTTAACAAAATTTTTCCACAAAAGAAAAAAAGTCACGCTTCACAGCAAAAGGTGAGCAAAACTCATGTGACAGCCCACTAAAACACTAAAATACTTATATATTTTACATAAAAATTTAAAAGTTTCTGTTGTAATATATGGAAGTTTCCCCGCAAGGGGAACTTAGCTGATCTGCAATGGAGAACTGTTAGCTGACTGTTTATCAGTGGCAGTAAAGTTCTGAAGGGTTTGGCACCTAAACTACTGTTCAGTTCTACACAAGCTTGTAATGGTCTGGGCATGTGGAAGGCACCCTTATGCTTTGGAAACTGGCCTGGCTGTTATATCGTTGGAAGGATATAGGTTTATAGGTAGGTACTAGGCTATTGGCCCTAGGGTCTATATAAGCCTAGCCAAAAGGTACCCTGGCTTTTGCCACCCAAGAAAATTATTTTCCTGTGCCACTGTCAAGCAGAGCTACAGAAGTGATCCCCAGGGTGAATTTCCTATAGAGCTAAGGGTACTGCAGCAGTTTTCAAATGATGAACATGCACATATACTTGGGTGGCATCAGACCAAAGGATGAATGCAAGGTATAATTTTCTGAATATCTCTCAGAAATATTGTGACTTTATGAGGCCATATAGCTCTATACATTACTTTATTAGCCATGGAGAGAGAGAGAGAGAGAACAAAAATACTCCATTGAAAACGGCCTTTGTTATAGTTGCAGGGTGCAGCATCTGTCAATTATAATACATTTACTATTAAGCACATGTGGTCAACATCTGGAGAAATGTGTTCATTTTAAATGCAGGTTGAGGGGACAATATAAAACTTGAGTACAAATTGAAATTTTCTGTCAATCTTTGTAACTACAACATTACTGCCAAAAGTAGTGTTTTCATAAAATTGTCAGGCAGACCAGAAACAGATGCTAAGTTGTGTGGGTGATGAAGCCATTTCAGGCAGCTAGTAGATGATGGTGGTGATAAGATCTAGTGGCAGCTAAGTGGCATTGTCTTTTTAGTGGTAAAAAAAAATCAAGTCATTTCAAATGTCCAGTGATTTTCAACAGAACTTACCCCTCCATCACTAGCTGCCTACAATTGCAGCATCACATACATAATTTAGCATCTGAATCATTTCACTCCAAAAGTTCAAGGCAATACTCAGTGTACACATTTGTACAACCCCATTGATCCAATAGTCTGTTTTACAAGCAATGAAACCCAATCGATGCCATACTGGCTTTTTAGCAATATTCTTCTTGTACCTTAAAAAAAATCCAACTGCACAGATATGGTCAACAGCAACCATTCTTGATCTTGTAAGACTGCATCAGTGCCATTAGCCAATTCAGTGCATTTGGTGTTGGTAAGGATTAACGTCTCTACTGCACATTCTTTCTACAAACTTAAGACAATGACATATACAAATGGACAGACACATGTGCTATGAAGAAAGCATGTATCTGCTACTGAAAATAATCATATTAGCAGACAAACACTGTTTGATGATCAGCATGCCATGCTTATGAGAACATGGCATGCTGATGGTACATGGAGTATCACTGATGGAGTGGATCCATCCCTTTGAGATAGAGCATACTGTAGTATGGCTGCTTTGTACATAAAACTACAATCACTGCATACGAGGAAAACATTATTGAATATGAATAATTTTATGTTTGTCCACTTACATTTACTGTAATTATCAAGTAGGAACATCCATATAACAAGGTACATTTAAAATGGAGTTTTGGGGAGAGTGGGGGTATGATGACAACTACTATTTTGCTAACCTCTACAGATACTTCATCTAGATACCAATTAAATTACAAAGCAGACATGGCAGTATTCATTGTTCCACACATGACTTATATGCAGCCATCTAATGCCACAAATAAGGGGGAGAACAGTATTAAAATGTTCTGTTATTCTAATCATCACCAGTATATACTCACATGCAAGGTCAGAAAATAGTGTCTGGTCCTTACCTGCAAATTTTGATATTGCTCATGTCCTCCTTGTGTCCTGCCTTTAGCTGGTTGATTTTGCCCATGACTCCTGATTACATCATTTCATTGAGTCTGAAGTTTCTGCTTTCTAGAACTTCTAACCCACTCCATTCCTACAGCATCCTCAGAGGCGGTTTATGTGTTCTCAGTGGAACTGATGTTCTCCATATTTTCCGACTATATGGATTAAATAAAAATATTATTTGCTTGGTTTTCATACTATACCTAATAGTTGATCTACACAGTCTTCATCACTGCAATACAACAGCCTTAATACACTCATTTGGAAATTCAGAATGTTCTATATACTATTGTGTGAGTGGTACTCAGGCTTACATAATTGATCCTAGTCCACTGGATTTTGTTTTTTCCCAAAGCTATACTTTTTTTCAAAAGTAAAACTATTATCACTCTTCCACTTTAAATAATAAAACAGTCCCCAAAGCTTACAGAAATTCTGACTCCTGTTAAGAGCACTAACAAAATACAGCACAGTAAAGTCACCCTCTGATACCAATTTAATTTTAGGCCACTGACAAACTGCATCACCATTCACATTGTTCACACTCTCAGTTTATGGTAATCCCTCTAAAAAATCTGGTTCAATATTTTGACCATCTTATTAATCAGGCAAGGTATTAAAAAAAAAACAGCTAAGCAGTCCCTGAATGATGCCATGGTATCCTTTATCACTGTGTTTGTGTGTGTGTGTGTGTGTGTGTGTGTGTGTGTGTGTGTGTGTGTGTGTGTGTGTGTGTGTGTGTGTGTGTTTTGTTACGAATGCATTTTCTTTCATTACCAATTGCTGCCCTATAGCAGAGTTCTGTCACATGACTCACTTATGTCTGACTACTTAATCATTATTCACACTGTTGCTCTTAGCTTGCTAAAGCTGACCACTAATGTACTACTTGTCAACCTGTAATGACTGTCCATAATCAGACAACTGCTATATTAGAGTTGCTTCGGTTATCCTTAATGTAGCATCACCAATAAGCACTTGTATTCAATTTGCCTTCTACTGTATGTCTGAAAAGGGAAAAAGGGAAAAGGTGTCAGGAAATGTCAAGACCTGTTAAAGCAAGTCCCAAAACATGGAGACTGAAAATAGCCAAGAAACAAACACACACACACACACATATATATATATATATATATATATATATATATATATATATATATATATATATATATTGAGATGGTCTTTTCCAGGAACATATCTTTTTTCTTGGAGTCTGCATATATTTGTTTGGGGTGGGTGGGCTTTCCCCACTGCAAAAAAAAAAAAAAAAAGTTTACAAGAGATGAGAGATCCACTGTTTTTTTTCAGTCTTTTTTTTTTTTTTATCTTTTTTGGTTTGTTGGCACTCAGCATTTCAGTAGAGAGCAGTATGAAAAGCAAAATGTTGATGGTATTCAATATGGTATACAAAATGATGCAGGTGCTATTTACTCCATGTAGGGGTGCAACTATGGGGAACAGTGCTGGCCATAGGGTTGTGTCAGGCAATATTAACTGCCAGTGGCAAAAAATATACATCAAGATGTCACAGTACTGAAGGAGAAAGATTTATCTTCATTGTGGGTATCTGCTTTACATGACCTTGTCATGGTATGAAGATTTGTTTGTTGTGAATGCACTGTATCCATTCATAAAACTATACTATACTGTATCTGTCATGCTTACAATTAAATATATATGCATTTCAATTTCCTTGGGCTATTGAATGTAATGTAATCTTTCTATTAGAATCAGTAACACATACCACACTTACTTATATATACTTTTACAATAACACGTACAGGTCTGCCACATTTATCACCCAGTATGTGCATGTCTGAACAGTAGATTGTCCATATAGATCTCACAGTCATATGCAGTAATGGCACTGTCATATCACCTGACCCAAACACCAAACTCTTAGGTGTAATAACTGACCACAACCTTAACTTTGACTCACACATTAACTCAACCATTAAATCAGTAAATAGAAAACTAGGTTCCCTTTACAGGATTAAACCTTTCCTTACTCCTTTAGCCAGAACTACCATTGCCCACACCCATCTTATCACCACCCTCCTCTATGCCTCCCCCATTTATACTAATCTATCCAAAAGCAACTTTAACAAACTGGCAACCTCCTATAACAATATTGCCAGATTTGCCACTGGCTCCCCATTTAGAACCCACCATTGTCAAAATCTTAAACAGCTAGGATGGCTAGAGCTGCAAAATCAGCTTCAATTTCAGCAACTTACTAGCACCCGCAAAATTTTGCATCATCCCAGTAATACTCCCAATACTCTATAGCCTTATCACCCCCTACAAAAATCGTACAACCCTTCGCTCAGCTGAAAAATTACTAGTAACCATCCACAAGTCCAAAAACAAAGCAGGCAATTCTCTTTTCTCTAACTCTGTGGGGAAAACTTGAAACAGTCTTCCCAGTGAACTATCATCACTTTCTTCATTACCGCTTTTCAAAAAGCAACTAAAAATACCCCTTAAAACACAATGGCTATGCCATGTACTAACCCAGACTAACACTCTCCTTCCACTCCATGTCCTCATCTTTCTCTGTTCCTGCTTCTCTGTATACCTCCCTCCCAAATCTCGTATAGTGGGATTAGTAAGCTTCATTAATTCTGTTTCTAGCCTAGTCTTTCTGGAAATCTACATCTGAGTATTAACTGCATAACAAGCATTCTACTGTTAGCACGTTTCCACTATGTATATATTAGCAACTTTATTTCACTTTGCATGTAGAATTTTGAAATAACCTTAAAATTAGTTTTAACCTGATGTTTTCTTAGTTATCTCTTACATTATGATATTACTTGCTAGCCTTCTACGTGATGAATGTCAAACCCTCTACTGTGTGAATATGTTTCTAGTAGTAGTGAATTGTTTTCTAAACTTTGTTGTAAAGTGCTTTGATGTTAATCTCTGTCATCCCTTGCATTTTTATTAGCTTAATGGAGCTTATCTCCCTGGGCCTCTACTGAAAATGGACATGTATCCAGTTGGACTAGCCCGATCAACAAATGTAAAATAAAATAAATTTACCTAACAGATGGAAGCAACTTCATCCAACAAGAACACCACTTTGTACTCACTTCTTTTAAGATCATACAACTTGGTAAGAGAGGTGTAATAGCTGTAAGGTCATGAAGATCTTCCCTGACTCTACTGACTCAGTGTCATAATACCTACTATTTGGGAAAAAATACATCAACATAATATCAGAAAGCAAAATTTCAAATCATTCATGTTTGGCATACGACATTGCTTGCATGTAAAATATGATACATGACTTCTTCATGACTATCATACCATGTAACTGCTATAATGATGAGTCAGAGTTAAGACACTCACATGTCGAGCAGAAATTACTTCTATGCATTTGATGCAACTTTCAGAAACTGCTTAAGGGCCATCCATTGTTCAAACTCACTACTAAGAGCAATTTGCATTCTTCCCGACTTAACATCCAGAGCTTTTCTTCAATCATTCCTGAGCTGACTCTGACTAATTTTCTCTTTCCACTCTCTACTATGTTTAGACTCATTATGTTCATGCAAGTGGTTGTGGTGGTAGATATGCTTGATCTTACACACTACAAATTTGCAGCACTCTGGGAAAATCAGTGCTACCCAACAGTGTTAATGTTAATAAATGACAGTACCTCAAAGGAACATACATAATTATGTCACACATCCAATACGGTTTTGCCCATACTAGAATCACTTATTTCACCATACTGATATATTGACCATCACAATATACAGCTTGCATTCACAGACCACTTTAGTAAATAGTTATATAAGCTTGCTGCCACATGCCTTAATGCATAGCAGAGAATTGAGGTAAAGACAATGTGTTCCTTATAGTTGGCTGGTGAATCTATTATAGGAATTTAAGAGATAAATGGGAAATGATGCAGTGGTCACAATACTTTAAATTTTGATTGCATTATGCACTTTAGTGGTTCGCACAGATGAAATGAATGTAGCAGAAACAACCATACTGTGTGGCACACACTATTAAATAAATTCAGAGAGATGACAATAGTGAAAAAAATGGCAAATCAGAATCATAGCTGTCAACATACTGATGATGGTAGCCTGTCATCTTCACATTAACCTCAGAAATTTACTGGCAATGGTATGTCATACACTATGTCACTTAAAAATGCTGCTATGGATGAAAGTAATCACTGAAAGCTACATGATTACATCTGCCTGATTATGGTCACACAGAGTGGCCCAGTACATGATAACTCTTCACATATGTATGCCAGACCTACAAAAGCTTCCAGTGGACTCAATTAATTGCATGTCAGCTCTGCTGTAGAACACTGTTACATGAAGAGAAGATCCACAAGTCTACACCCGTTGCACTGTCTTCGTGTATTGCTGTCAGCTTTAGTACACCATTCTAATGTGTACCAGCCATACCCCATGGGACACAATGTTCATGAGCCCCATCCAAGGTCTGCATCAATACACTGTTATCTGCTTGTTGGCAGCTATGACACAGTTAGAGAAGTATTCCCTAAAAAAAGCAGACATATTTCATACAAATATGTTTTTTTGGATGGTTAAGAAAAAATGGTTGCTCTACTATCAGTGTCACCAAGAATAAATTCAGTACAGGATGACACCAGCATTTCATGCTATTTCCTAATAAACTTGTTTCATTATGAATTGTGTACAGAAATGCAATAAACCTAACTCAAACAAGTATATACCCCTACCTCATTTATTCTCCACTATAATCATTATGATTCTTACAGCTTCCCAGCGTTTAATATAACAACAAAACTTTTCAGTAATATAATTTTTGTTTTACAGACCTTACCACTTACCACATTAGAGGAATAGCCTTAGTGATTTCCATCAATGATCACATCTATTTTGCTTAGCACACACAGTTTCTGTACACTGGAGACTTTACTTTTAGTTTTATTGTCAAAACAACTAAAGGTAAACCGGGTATTTTATACAAAAAGGATAGAAATACAGATCACATTAAGTTTACTTACTGAATTTGCCGCAGCAGCTAAATACAGATAAAAATAATGGAAACAGAAAGATAAAAAATTCAGTTTTCTTTAAAGTATGATTCAGCTGTTCCCAAGAACAGCTGATTTCCTAGTGATATAAACACTAATAATAAAGCTTAAGCTATATATATGATTCACAGGACCACACATGCAATTTTGTGTCATATAATAATGAATAACACAAGTTATTTTCTTGTACGTACAGTTTGTGCTACTGCCAGAAACCTATAATCTGATACTTTCGTAGAAGGCCTACACTGGTGTCTGGAGGACATGCAAACAACAAAATAAATAAATACAGTAACTTGAAGACATTTACTTGTGTAATATGGATCAGTATATACAAAAAAACAAATCAAGTTATACGAAGCATTTTCTTCAATAAGGCATTTCTCGATGTGTATTTATATTAAATTAAAATACGCATACTATGCAGATTTTGTATTTCAGAGCAATAACTACTTGTAGGTACTGAAGCTTGGATTAAGCAATATATAGTTCTGAGAAAGTTCCTGCCTTCAGCTCCAGTCACATTTTGAATGCTTTTGAAAAAGTTCATTAACTAAAATTAGGCACAAATGGGCTATATTGGTGGATGTAATCAAATTCTAATGTAGAAAAAAATTCCATCCTTTAAATTTCAACAATTATCTGTTTTTATGTTATTATGTATCCACACTCAGGCAGTCTGAAACTGGCAATGCTCTGCCAAGCTCTGGTACATATTGAGAAATATTTTCACTTTTCTTTTGATTCATATATGGAAAATAATAATTCAGCTACAACAGAAGATTGTGAATTAAATGATTTTTGCAATATATGCAAGTTGTCCTCCAAAGAATTTATAGCTAGGCTTCATAGCCATCACAACAGTGTGCAACCAGTGATATGCTTTAAGTCCCAATGTATTAAGTACGGCAGTAGCTTCTTTCTGCCATTCATACTCCATGCTTTCTTCATACAGTCTGCCACATGGACTTTAAAAGTTTCCACACAGCCAACATGATTTCTCATTTTGTGACAAAGAAAGACATCTCCCAATACTGCTCACAGGATTTTTTGGAACATGTATTTTTTCTTACAGGTTCATAAGTGATTACTAGGCTAATGGGGCTAGCAGGCCTTTTTAAAAATAACCACATTTTTCACTTGTAAATGACAGGACACAATAGCCTATACAAATAGTTTAGGCTGGTCATATTTCCCATTTATTATGTAGCAGGATACATTATCCAAGGGCACAGAGTTATATTAAGGTGGCAAAGCAATTGTAAGTTCTCTTCAACAGGGACATAGGTGCCAGTCCAGGGATAAATTTCTGATTCCCCATCCATTTGTCAGGATTGCATTTGAACAGGATAGGGGACAAACTCTGCTTCACATGGATGGGAAGCTTGTTTCATAGTAGGGGTAGTCTCTGAGACACATGCCTGTCCCTCTAGCATGTTCTGTTTACTTTGCAAACTAGGTTAACAGTTGTGGATCCAGGACTTTACAGAAGGTGGGGTCCAGTCTGGAAATTAAACCAGCAAGAGGGGGTGGCTGAATACATTCAATTGCACATCATTGTGGTGTGGCTGTGGTAATGGGGGCAGGTAACTCTTGTAAAGCACATAGCAAATTTAGAGACAGTGCCTGGATGACATGATTGGTTACCCAAATCAAACCACAGTCCCCTTCCATAGTTACATAGCTTGTATATGCATTATGACAACATTGGAAAGAGTTTCAATGAAGGTGGCATCACCACAACAAGTACTATAGTAAATGCAGGTAATTTCTAGGTTCATAGGGAGTTACTAGGCATACAGTCAATGTGACCATTTAGGAGCGTGGTCCAAATTCTGAATTGCCCTAAAGCATTGTCTGAGCAAGCAACTTGCTCAAGGTCACATAGTAGGCAAATAAAGGCTGAGGGAATCAAACTCTGTACCACATAAAAGAACTTGTTAGCAGCTCATAACCTTCACTTTCTTTGCCAAGTACCAACTTACCTTTCTAAGTAAATAATAATTTCTGAGAAAATGGCAAAGATCAGTAAATTAAAAGCAATGCATCAAGTTAAGAAACCATATGTTATAAAGAAAAAAAAGCAAATACTCAGTTCAGCTATATGCAGTTTTGCAAATAGATATAACCACTGCAATTCAGAATCTACATTAATTTTATTGCAGCATCAAATCTAAATCAGAGCCACAGACTTTTGCATTAATTCATAAATATTCCATATAATTTGTGCAAAAAAAAAACTGAAAAAACAAATAGTTTTCCTCAGTAGAACACAAACAAAATGTATTATTTCAGTTCAGTGCCAATCATTTCATCTACAAACAATCCCCATACCCACTGCCTCCCTAAAGTATCTGGTTTGACCCTGCTAGCATGAAAACAGTATTACAGTAAGGTGTCAAAATGTTTTTTTCTCCCAAATTTTCATTCAATGTACATTCCCTGTACACCCTCTTGGCAAGGTAACACATGCATAAACTGTCTACTATACTTAAAACTCCACCAAACAGAATGCAATAATGCCATTAAAAAGCAAATATTCAAGCAAAGAGATGATGAAGCACATGGACATTCTCAGCATTTACTTTCCTTGCAGCATTCAAAAGATCACTATTTTCAATTTAAAAAAATAATAATAATAAATCTGATTTACTGAAGGCCTGGAATTAGATTGTCGGTATCACACTCTCATCTAACTTAGAATATGATATGTTAACGCCAGAGGTACTGTTATTCTAAAGCATAATTTAAGGATGATATAAATTTACATATGCCGGCTTGACCTGAATGCTAGAAACAGCATGCCAGACTTCCATTCCTAACCCAAATCTAAATTAAAAATATTTGTAGGACATATCTACAAAAAGCACAGTTGTGAAAACAACTTTGTTACAGAAATGATGTCACAGATGCACATAGATAAGCAGCAATCTGCCTGCAATTACAAGTTCAGTGAATTCAATAGTGAGAGCGCAGTGGTCGGCTTTTAAACTGTTCTAAACAGAAACAGAATTTAATGGTAAATAAAGACAGCCTAACCCACATGGTATGCCAATGCCCTTAGTTACAAGATATACTGAAATTATTGCTTTCTTCTAGGCAATTTCTGCCCCACATGCCTGATGCCCATCAAGCCCCTTCTGTTGAAATCCCTGTTTATTTCCCAAAACACTCCAGCAGCTTGGAAAAACAGCCAATTGCCCATTCATTTTATAATACACTTTAGGGTACTGTAACAGCAAATGGCAAACAGCAGGGCAAATTAATTCATCTAAAGACATCCGCAGACCTATTGCTACCCTTACTTAGTATATGGTTTTACATTACCAGGATTAAAAAATAATAACTTACTCTGCAGATCATGGTCAAATGAGGCCATAGGTAGGGACAGGGTAATGGACCAGGCCCCACCCCCTGCAGCCATTCTGGTGTCCCATTACTTGCTCCTCTTCCTCCCAATTACCATAAACACTGTTTAAAACTGTCAGCATGCATACTATTTTCTTTACTTTTGAAAGTAAATGTTTTTTTATGATATTCTGAGGTATTAGGTTCCAATGACTGGCTACTTTATAGGAGAAGAGAGAGTCACCAAATTAATTATGGGACTTTGTTACCTTGAGTATAAGTTTATCAGATGATATAAGGGTCCTGGGGATGGTATTTAGTTGCACTAGGTTGGAGAGTGCAGGGGCAGTTTTCAGGTTTGTGGATAATAGAGTGGACAGTGATGAGCTGATTGAATGATAACAGAATGGGAAATTAAAGCCAGTGTAGTTTTTGAAGAGCAAGGCAATGATGGTTCCTGATGGGTATATTAGCAGCAAATTTTGCTATTTTATTATAGCAGGAATCAAGTAGATGTAAAGCAGACATGCGCAGGTTAGTGAAAATTTGAGAACAGTAGATGAGAGTAGATAGGAGGTGGGATCTGGCTGTGGCTAGTCTGGCATTTTGAGTGAAATGAGGACTGGCCCTATAGACTGTACCAAGTTTGACGTGAACTTTATTAAATGTGAGTGATATATGTTTATCGAATGTTAGGTTGTTGTCTATTGTGACAGCAAGTAGTTTTGTTTGTTTAACTGGTTCTATTATACTGTCATTAGTGGAGTAGATGGAGAGGAGGTGGGTTTGCTTTGGGTTTCCTGTTGGAGAAGATCATTAAATGTATTTTGCTTGGGTTTAGGATGTGTTTAGGTTCATTTAGGTAATTTTCAATATCTAGAAATGATTTTTGCAGTTTATTCTGGAGTTCTTGGGGTGTGGAAGCAGAGCAAATAAGAGTAGCACCATCGGCATATTGAATGATAGAAGCAGAATTAGTGGCAGTGTTTAGACTATTTGTGAATATAATAAAAAGGAGAGGGCCAAGGATAGAACCCCAACAGAGACCGAGAGGAGTGCAGTGAGTTTATTTCCCATTTAGCTGACTGTTGTCAATTAGTAAGATAGCTAAAGAACCAGTTGAGAGCTGTATAGTTGAGGTTGAAGGAGGATAGAGTGTTGAGTAGTAGTTGATGGGATATCATATCAAAAGCTTTGTAAATATCAAGGAATATAGTAGAGACTAGTTGACTATTGTTTTTGAGGAGATTGATGTAGTTAGTGAAACTTATGGGGGCTGTGGAGGTACTGTGTTTTGGACGGAAGCCATGCTGTGAACTAGATAAGAGGTTGTTTGTAGTGAGGTGGTTTAGGTGCTGCTTATGTATACATTTCTCTAAGATTTTGTCTAGAGGTGAGAAATTGGCAATGAGCAGATAATTAGAGAGATCTTTAGATGGGCATCCCTTGTGGAGGGAGATGATATGGGATATTTTCCAGAGAATGGGGACATATTGTTCTGCGATGAATTGATTGATTACGATAGATACAGGATAGGCGATGGAGCTGGCAGCAATTTTTAAAAAGTCACTAGGGAGTTGGTCAGCTGGTAGAGAGGTAGGTTTTAGTTTTGATAGGAGTTTTTTTTATATAAGAGGTTTGTATGGGTTTAAAAGAGAAGTAGTTGGGTTTATAGTTAGTTATGCTGGGCACTGTAAATGGTTGGTTAGATTTGTTGTTGTTTAAAAGTGAGGTGATGGTTGTGATAAAATGAGAGTGGAATGCTAAGCATTCAATGCTATTTGTTGTAGATGGTGCAGGTGTAGAGGTTTTTCCAGGGTTGAGGAGGTAGTTAATGTTTTGCCAACATTTTTGTGGGTTATTTATGTGTTTTTGCTGGCAGGCTAGAAAATAAGATTTTTTTGTAAGATAATATTTGATTCTTAGATAGGTTTCTTTGATGTTTGTAAGAGGCCAGGTTTTCTGAGGTTTTGGAGGTTTGATAAGCAGCCCAGGCTCTATCTCTTCATTTAATGAGAGATTTAGCATCTTTGGGTATCCATGGTAGGTTTATGGCTTTGGAGCAAGGTTATTAAGGATGTTGTGGAAGGTATCATTAAAATATTGTACAGCTTGGTCTAGGTGGAGCTATTTTAGAGGTGACCAGTTGCAGTTTTGAAGTAGGGAATTTAAGATGATAGGGGAAAAGTTTATTTTGTTGTGTATGTGTTTGAAAATGACATTACTGGGGGGATTGAATTCATTTCCTTAGTAGAAAGGTAGGGGACTGATCACTGACAGAATCTGGGAGGCACCCAGCATGATAGGCAAGGTTGGGTTTATTGGTTAGTATTCAGTCTAGAACAGATTCTTAGTGTGTTTATCGATTCTAGTGGGGGAGTTTATAGTTTGGGTGAAATTGAATAGACTGATAAAATTGGAGGGGTTGATAGATGAGCAGGATAGCCAGTCAAAGCTGAAATTGCCTAGCACTATAGTTTCTTGGTTGAAAGTAGAGGATGGCCAGGGTCGGAGATTTTCAATGGTAGATAGATTATTTCCTGGTGGTAGGTAGGAGGCAATAATTATGATGGTTTTATGTGGATTTACTTCAGTTTGGGTGGTTAGAATTTCTACTTCTGATAGACAGATTAATTTTTCAATTTTGAGGAAATTTTAATACATGATAGCAATGCCTCCACCATATTTGTTCAGCTTATCTTGTCTAATAACATTATAATCACTAGTAAGTATTTCCTCATCTTTAATGTGGGGTTTTACCCATGTCTCAGTAATAATTACAACAGCAGGAGTGTAGGTAGCTAGGGCTGCATGAAATTCACTAGTTTTTTGTGATACTTCTGAGGTTAAAATTAGTTATGATTAAGTCTGATTTGGATTTTTTTTAGGGGAGGAAGGTGAATGGTAGTATTAGCAGGTATTGTGGTTGTTACTGGGTGGGCTGGGAGTAGCTGTGTGGGCCCTGGGTTAGGATGTATGCCAGTTTGGAGTTTGATTTCTGTTAGTGAGTGCAGAAGAAGAGAAATTTTGAGCATATATATTAGTTGATGAAAGAAATCTGGATAGGAATGAGGGCTGGGGGTATGGACATATTTATAGTAATGTGTTAGAGTTAGTGCAGAGGTTAGAACAGATGTGAAAATGGATATTTGGTTATGTATGGTATGTAATAGTGGGGAATGTAGGAGAGGGGTAGTATGTTATGTTTGATGTGATGAAGGTAGTGGAGTGGGAGGCTAGGTAGAGGGTAATGAGTAGGAGGGAGTTGCTCAGAATGGTGATAACTGACATGGTGAATAGTAGAGAAATAGGAGAAAAATATGGGTGGGTGATGTGTGAAGTTTAGTAGAGAGAAAAGTATACTGATAAAGTGATATGGGAGGGGAAAGAGTGTTGTGTGAGGGATGAAATGATGGTTTGTGAGGTGGGAGATGAGAAAGTGAAAGAAATAATTGATTGTTGGTATGTTGGATGAGGTAGCTGCAAGTTATAGGATAATGAGTTAGAAGGTGTGGTTTAGTTTAATTATAAATTTAAAGAAAGTGGGGGTGGTTGGGAATGGGGGGTGGGGTAGTGGAGTGGAGTGAGTCAGGTGAAGAGAGTGGGTTGAGTCAAGCCCAGAGGTAAGCACAGTCCAGAAACAGTTGATAAAAAAAAAATATTTAACAGAAAAACACTTTGTACTATTAATAGTAAGAAAAATAGTTTTTGTTGTGTACTATCAGGTAAGAAATGTCTTTTAAAGCAGGCTGATTAGTCCAGCATTTAACAGACATAAGTTTATTGAAACTAATAGAGAGTCTTTTAAGAATGGGGGTTTCCTTGCTGTCAAGCTACTTTACAGCATATCAACTTGCTAGAGAGTACATAATGCCTTAAATAAGCATATTTTTAAACTTAAAACTAAGCCAACATACTTTGCAGATAAAAAGAAAGACAGTGTTAGATGAAAGATAGCAGAACTGTATGCTGAGTGATTTTCTTTGCAAATGGTTATTCAGTATGCAGTACTTTAAACAGTATGCTGGCAGTATGGAGAGGAAAAGAAATAAAGCTTGGCTGATAAAAAAAAAAAAATAGAAATTGTTACCAATTATGTTGTTTAGCACATGAAAGATAAGTGGGGGTATTTTAGAGAGGACAGAAAGAGAAGCTCAAACAATTTAACCACAAACTGTTGAGACCTCTACATTTGCATTTGCTCTAGCACAGTAGTACAAATGCAATATTGCAAATAATTAGATGTAAAATGTTCCGAAGTTAACAATAAATATACTTATTAAAAACATAGTTACTATAGATGTGTAACAGGGTGAAATTTTTTACATTCCTCTGAACATAGCAGAACACAAAGCAACAGCTAGACATTAGGCTATTATAGTTTTTGCAGTGAGCATTATTTACTGAAGCATAACTGAAATCTATGACAACAAAAAAATAAGAAGTCACTAAGACAAGGTAAAACAGTAAGTAAACAACTGCAATAACCAATGGATAAAACATGCAGCAAGAAAGCTTAGTCCACAGTAACACAGCTAAAACTACTGTAATTGAAACAGGCATAAACTATACAGAGTATCCAAGTAGAAAATATGACCACCACAGCTGTAGTAGAAGGTAATAATTTATTCAAAGTAAGTGCTTTCGTATAATACTTCATCAGGCCATAAAATAAATGAATAGCAACCATCTTTATATATGCATTCAATTAACTAATAGGCATATCTAAGCATTTCGACTCAAATAAGATCACAGCTACAATTAATTAATGAATCAGCCTATTTGCTTTCAAGTGGGGTTTTAAAGAGATACTATCATTTAAACCAAAACCTTTGTCTGCCTGCAAAGTTAAAATCCATCTCAGTTCCTCATTCTCAATTTCAGTCTATAAACTGCCTCCCCTATTATTCTCATATAGGGTATGTAATACCATACACTTAAAGGAGTGTCCTTCCATCTTTTTAACATGTTTATTTAAAGCATTTGTTGACACATCTCTCCTTATATCACCTAGGTGTTCCAGTACTCTATCTTTTAATCTCCTGCTGGCCATACCTACATAAAAGCAGGGGAATAATTTGCAGGTTGCTAAGTATACAAGATTAGTACTAGTACAATGTGCATATAAATTAACATCAAACCTAGTTCCTGTGCTGGGATGGACAAAGGAATTCTTCCCTGAACTATAAGGACAGGCTTAGCAAGATCAAAAACGGAAGGTTCCTTTTCTTTCAGACATTTGAATTAATTTTTTTCTTTTTTGTATAACACAACTTAAGCTTCAGAAAAGGGGCATTTTTAAAGGCAAATAAATGCTGGATTCTGTCCAACTATACCCTTGATTGTATCATCTGTCAATAAAACTTGCCAATTACGTTTAATTATATCACACACGAAACCAATGTTGCTTGTGTACATCAAAGATAGCCTTAACTTCCCATCTATCTCACACTTAATATTTTCTCTATTACCCCCATTCATAGGTTCATAGGTTGGTACTAGGCTATTGGCCCTAGGGCCTATACAAGCCTAACCATAACAATTCCCTGGATATTTCTTCCCACAATATTTACTTCCCTGGACCCCTGTCTAGCAGGGCGACTGAAGTGATACCCGGGGTAAATTTCCTATCTCGCATCGAGTCGTCAAGGTTCCTTTTGAAGAAAGCCAAGGAGGCGCTCTGTTTGACATGCATGGGCAGTCTATTCCAGAGTATGGGGAGTCTCTGGGTCAGGAACCTATCCCTCCGGCATGTTTTGTTTATTGTGATGACAAGGTTTAGATCCCTGGAGTGTGTGGCTCTGAGGGATTGGGATTTCTTTAAGTGGAGCATGTCCAACAGCTCAGGGTTTGACATGGCCTTGTATGTTAAGCAGAGATCGCCTCTGAGTAGACGATATGTCACAGAGTATAGCTGGAGTTTTTTTTAGACAGTCAGCATAGGGCATCTGCTTTATGCCTGTGATTCTTTTAGTGAGGTATTTCTGCGGCCTTTCCAGCTGTTGCAGATGTTTTGTGAGGTACATACCAAATGGGGCATTGTATTCTATAATTGGTCTAATGAGGAATGAGTACAGTGGGACAATGACCTCCTTTTTTCTGGATGAAAAGCCCTTAGTGATGAGGTTTGCCACATACAAGGATTTCCTGACTGTTGTGGCAATGTGGTTATCAAAGGTGAGACCACTGTCCACCTGTGTCCCTAAGTCTCTCATCACACTTTCGGTGTTTAGTGTATTGCCACCTATGTGGTAACTCATGGGTACATGGTTTTTCCCAAAGGGGATAACTATACATTTCTTGGCATTAAGCTTGAGTCCATGGCTCTGGCACCAAGCATCTGTTTCTGTAAGGCCCTTTTGTAAAATATCCACATCATTTGAGGATTCAATAATGGCTCCCAGTTTGCAGTCGTCTGCAAACTTTATTAGCCAGAGTCCCTTAGTGTTGGCCTGTACTTCAGAGAAGTAGATGCCAAACAAGAGCGGACCCATGACTGAACGCTGAGGTACTCCACTTGTCACTTATCTGGAGCTGGATTTGGAGTCGGCTATGTTTACAGTCTGGGTTCTGGTCAGTAAGCCAGTTGGCAACTCACTGAGTGACATGGGGATTTATGCCCAGCTTAGTAAGTTTATCTATGATTCCAGAGTGGGGGATGGTGTCGAAGGCCTTGACGAAATCCAGAAAGGCTGTGTGGACTGCCTTACCCTCATCCAAAGCTCTGGAGACTGATTCAAAGAAGCCAGTCAGGTTCAGGAGACAAAATTGACCCTTCACAAACCCAAACTGTGTGTGGTCCAGTGTTTGACGGGTGCCAGTGTCTTTGCTTATACGTTCCATGATAATGCGTTCCATGCCCTTGCAGATCAGGCTCGTCAGTCTGATGGGATGGTAGTTCACGGGATCCAAGGTGGATCCCCCCTCATGGAGTGGGATAACTGTAGCTGTGCGCCACTCAGTGGGCATGAAGCCTGAGGTGAGGCTATGATCAAACATGACACTTAGGTGAGGTGCCAGTTCATTTTGTAGTTCATGTCATCTGGTCCCATGGATTCTGTATTCTTAGCTTTGGAGAGTGCGGCTTCTACCTGTGTGGCTGTGATTACTGGAATTTGGCAATCTTTTGGAATTGAGATGGGACCTTTAGGGGGTGAGAGGGGGGAGAAGTTGGCACTAAATCGATCTGCCAGGATATTGGCAATATCCTTGGGATCAGTATATTTAATGCCATTCTGTTGTAGCTCAGAGCAGATCTGAACATTGCCATTTAGATTCTTGGCATAACTATAGAATGCCTTGCAGTTGTCTTTGGAATCTTTGGCAATTTTATTTTCATAACTAGTTTTGGAGGATTTTTTGAGGAATCTCAGCTTCTTACTGAGGCTGGTAAGGGAGTTTTTTGCATCCTGGGATTTTCCTCCTTTCTGCAACAGTTTCTTTCTTCTGTTGTGCAGTTTGTTTATGGCAGGGGACCTCCAGATTGGCTTCCTTTTTTTGAAGGAGAGTGTCTTGGTTCTATTGGGGATGGCACAATTCATGCACGAGTGGATGTGCTCGTACAGTGCCTTAGTGTGGAATTAAGCAGTCGAACTTTCAGCTCCAGTCTGCATGGGTGTCATGAAGTTTGTCACTTCTGACTTGAGTAGCATGAAGTTGGCTTTGGAGAAGTTTTTTACAGACGTTTCCTTACTGGGAGGTGGGGGTGGGATGTGGATGCCAAGGGTTATTTGCTTATGGTCAGACCTGACCAATGAGGGGGTGAACACTGGTGTGGAGCATCTATCTCCCATGTTGGTAATGACCAGGTCTAGGATATTGGAGCCCCTGGTGGGACAACGGATTAGTTGATCTAGGGCATTGGAGTTTATGAATTCCAAGAACCGTTGGGAAAAGCTGTTGGTACCCGAGTAGTTTTCCCATTTAATGGTAGGGTAGTTGAAATCACCCAGTATTAGGGTGTTTGGTTGTATCTTAATATTTCCAGTATGTTTAGAAAGGTGTAGTGAGAAACTTGTGGCATGATGGGGGATCTGTAGCAAGCTATAATTTGGATTGAAGTCTTACCTAGTGTTAGTTACACCTGGAGAATTTCAGATGCATTGTGCTGGGCAACTAGCCTGGAGGTGTAAATACTCTTGGTGAATGTGGACACTCCTCCATCTTGTGTTTTGGTCTTGGTTTGGTGGCCAAAAAGTGTGGTAAGAGTTGTAGCCTGCTATTGCAGGGGTGCTCTGTGGAGCCTTGAACCAGGTCTCAGTTACTGCACAGATATCGATGTTCTCCATTTTTAGGAGTGCCTCCAAAGAGTGCATTTTGAGGTTTAGACTTCTAGCACTGAGTAGCATTACCTTCAGATTTTGCATGCTTGTACCTGTTATGGTGGTGGTTTTGTCCTTTGAACTTTGCCTAAAAAAAGGCACTATAGGGGTGGCAAGAGCCTTAGCCAGTAACCTGAATCCCAGGGGTGACAGGTGCAGACCATCTTTGGCAAAGCATCGTAGTCTGTCGATCATGTCATCCCAGGCAGACAAATACTGGATCCCCTTTGAATGACACCAGAAGCTTAGCCAATTGTTGAAGTCAATCATTTTGTCCTTATACTGTGGTATCATTCTGAGCGAAGGCAGGATGCTACTCAGAGCTAGGGTCATACCTGCTTGGGCCACATGATCAGAGAGCTCTTCCATGTCTCTTTTCATGTAGTCCAGGGAGGTATGTCTCAAGTCATTCACTCCAACATGGACAATGACAGAGTCATATTTGTAGTTGTTGTGGAGTGACTTGAGTGCATGCGTTATGTGATGGATCTTGGCACCCAACAGGCAGCGGAGTGTAATTTTCTCCTTGTTCAGCCTGGTGAGTGGGAATAGTCTGCCAACACTATTTCTAAGCCTTCTGATTTGAGAAACTATTTGTAATACCTCTTCTTCCTTGTAACCCCTCTCAATAAATGCTTTACTCAACCTATCGAAGGCCGCATCCATTACTTAAAGTTTACAGTGCAGCATTGACATTAGTGAGTTTTAAAATGCACAGCAGGCATCTAGTCAACAAGATGCAAATTTAATTTATCATTTGTTAAACAGGTTAATCCCTTTAGGTGGGTAGGCTCTTTTCAGGGAAAGCCCTTGTTTTCAGGGAAATTTGGCCAGGGCATCTGGGAACAATCCCTACTTGTCATTGTTGTGATTGGGACCCATTTTGGAGGAGCACTTCCTGTTTCTGTTCCAGGCACAGAGGTGGCCCAGAGAAACAGGGAGGCAAATGCAGGGGGGAGAAGAAGATGGAGTGGTGAAAGAAATGAAGGAAAAAGCAAATATAGAGACCAGAGAATGTGTGTAGGATTCTGAGGAAATATTAAAAAAAAAACTGTTTGACAGTTGAAATGAGGCAGCAAATAATGGATGTATAACCCACCAACCCACCCACCAGCTGGGAGGATTGCAGGATAATTTAGTTAAAGAAATGGTGGTACAGAGTGAGTCAGAAAATGAAGGAGATGTTTCCTAGAGGGACATTATGGAGAGACAATCAGAAGGAATAATGGTGAGATGGAAAAGAAAACAAATGCAGAGAAAGAAAAAGAAGGCAAAAGTAGAGTAGCTGAAAAGAAGGCAGAAGAAAATGAAAAATGGAAGCATGTGGTAAGGATTCAAAGGAAAGAAATGGACAGGTTTGAAGTATGGGAGAATTTTATAAAAGCACAAGGTAAGAGTATGTATTCCTATTAACAAAGAGAAGTTTTGTGTCATTATATTTGAGACTGTTTTTCAATGGAAATTTTTCATGGTGAATATGAAAAAAAGAATCTCATGGAATCTTTATGTGATAAAAGCATTTAATATGGAAACAAAAAAAAAGATGCATATACAATTTCGAACAGAGGTAGAACGAGAATCTTTGAAATAACATTTGAAAGCTTTATGTAAAGAAGTACTGGACATTGCAAAAGTTTATAACAAAAGTGGTTTATGGACTGGTGGCTGGGATTATAATATTGTGTTAAAAATAGAAAGAAAAAAATTATACATACCAAGCATGATAAATGTGGAAGGGAAAAGGGGTGTTGTAAAATACTGTGGTCAACCCAAAACAGGTTTTTGTGGAAAGGACATTTGATAAGTAACCGTGACAAAAGAAAATATTATATTTGCAACATGATGTAAAAAATGTAAACTTAAGTGTTATAAATGTAACAAAACTGGCCATTTTGGGATGGAGTGCAAAAATGAAAATAAGGGTAAGGAAAACAAAATGAAAGACAAAAATGAACAAAGAGAAGACATTTTAGAATTAGTAGAGGAATCATTGGATGAGAAAAAATAATAAAAGAGGACATAGAAGAAGGTTCTGAAATAACCTATGAAGAAGACAACCTGGGAGGTAGTAGAAGGAAAACAAGAATTCTACTGTTAAAAGGGTTAAAGACAGAAAAAGATAAGTAGGAAAGGAAAAAAAGAAATGGATGAAAAATAATCTATACAGTTAAAAACTGGTGATTGATATAATGCTTAAGGTGTTTGACTCACAGACACAAGGTAGAGTGTTTGTTTCTGACCTTTGGGAAGAAAATTGGTTAGGCTAAGAATGACCTGTTATGAAAGCTAGCCTAATAATTAGCTATGAATTTATGAAACCATAAATCTAAGGAAAATGGAAAATGAAAATTTTAGAGTACTTTCTGTAAATGTGAATAGTATTAAGAATATAAATAAGAAAAATAGGAATTTTGGAGTGGTGTAATGCATGTAATATAGATGTAATTATATTAGAAGACAAGAATTTTAACAAATGAAAGCTTGCAAAAAGATAAATTATGGGGAGAAAAGATAGTCTGGACTTCGGGAAATGAGAGATGTTCTAGAATAGCCGTATTCTGCAGAAATACAGTAAAGATAGTAGATGTAACTTTAGCAAACATGGGAAGATTAACCACTGAAGATTTAAAATGGAAAGAACAAGTATATAGAATTATAACACTATATACTTATACTAATTGTAAAAAAAGAGAAAGCTTATATCATCAGATTTTGGACTATGTAGTGATAAATATGAATATTATAATAACAGGATATTTTCATTATAATTTAAGAGGCAAGCATAAAAATAAAGGAAATGATGTAAAAAAAAGTTAGAAGTTATAAGATATGGAAAGTTAAAAATTTGGGGTAAAAATTCATGGACTTACAATAGAGGTATATACTGAATCAAGATTATTTTATAGTATCAGAAGGTTTAATTATAGGAGAAGGGGGTAGTTGAAACAGGATTTTCTGAACATCTTGCAATCCAATCTTGCAATATGGTTAGAGAAAAAGGAAAACAAGGAATATATAAAATATAGGCAAAGGAATAAAAAGAATAAAAGAGAAAGCATGGAACGAAGAAGGAAAAATATTAGTAATACAGTTAAAGAAAGATCATATTACTATAAGAACATTTTATAAAAATTGTTCTGAATGGTGGATGATATTTAAGGAAAAATATAAAAAATATTTTTTTACAGTGGCAATATATTGTGAGAAAAGTAGAGAAAGAAATATGTAAAAGAACATATAATAATGCATTGGAAGGTTTAGAACATATGCTAGAATGTACTTTGACAAAGAAAAAGAATTATATGAAACAAATCAAGAAAAAATATAAGAATTGTTATATAAGCAAAGATATTAGATGTAACTTTATATAAGCAAATATATATTTGTATAAGGAAAAAGTAGTATTGACTTACTGAAGCAGATTAGTAAAGGAAGATGATAGTGTAATGCAAGAAATAAAAATGTAAAAGGACAACTAGAAGGAACTCAAGACAAGATTATGAATAGTGTAGTACAATATGAAAAAGAAAAAAAAAGATAGTGAAAAAACATGGAAAGTAAAAATTTAACAGAAAAAGAGAATAAAGAGTTGGAAAAGGAGATGTCTATAATGAGCTAGATAAAGTAATAGGACAAGTAAATATAGATTTGGCTGTAGGCCCAGATGGAATGGGATATGAAATGTATAAAAAATTAAGGGATTGTCAGAAACATATTTTTAAAAATCTTGAATGAATGGTTAAATGAAGGTTTTGTGTATAAATACTTAAATTCATATGGAAGAAGGAACATAAAGGACAATTAAAAACTGGAGACCAATAGTACTGAATAATAATGAGAAGATCCTTATGAAAATAATACAAAACAGATTTAAAACTAAAATGGAAAATATGGAAGCTAGCATATATAGTATAAAGAGAAAGTGTTGTCAAGAATTATTAATGATAGAGAAATTGTGGATGACATTATGAACAGAAAAGAAGAAACAAAAATCATGATAGGAGGCCTTAATAAGGCATTTGACACAATTTGAACATGAAATAGTATGGGTAATAATGAAAGGATATAATAAAAGTGAAAAAGTTGGAAAATTAAGTATGTCAGCTTATAGTAATAATAAAGCAAAAATACTTGTAAATGGCTGGTTAAGCCAAGAGGTACATATGAAAAGTGGTGTAAGAAGGGATGTCCAATGAGCTGTACACTGTTTGTATTAGTTATGAATGTCATAGTATGTGAAATTAATTACAAAATGAAAGAGGCAGGGTATACAACACCTGAAGGGTTAAGAATTCTAGTTCTGTTAACATATACAGATGACATTATAATAATTGAAAAAAAAATAGATAAAGAAGTAATAATCTGTACAAATAAATATCTACAGATTCTAGGCGTGGCTTTAAATAAAGAGAAAAATAAAGGTTTAACTGATGTAGTAAAGATTGGGGTATATATTTCACAATGAAAGAAATTTCTGTGTTAGATATAAAATCTGGGAATAAAGATGCAAATTGAATTCAATGGGAAAAACAATAGAATAAATAAAACAAACATATTTTTCTGAGAACATATACATTTTCAGAAAATAAGGCTTATTTGGTAAATTCAGCACTGATGGGAAAAGCAGTATACTTAGCAAGTGTATTTATGTTGCCAACAGCATTTGAAAATGAATAATTGCAGATTTTTTTATATGGGGTTCCAGATTAAACTCAGTAAAAAAAGAAATTTTGAATGTAAATAAAGGATGTTTACAGTTAATTAACTCATTAAATTTGTACAAAGTGTTAAAGTGGATAAATAATAAATGGGGGATTAGTAGTAAAACTATACAACTGTGATAAAATTGGGGGGTATGGTAAAAAAGAGTAAAAGAGAAAAGGAGTATATAAATGAAGAAATAAAATGTTACCAGGAAAAAATATTTTTCTGGAAAATAAAAATTGATGATATAGAAAAAAGAAAAGTATGATAAGAACATAATGATAAAACATTACTAACTAAAACCATTGAAAAATCTAACAGAGGAAAAAAAAATAAAGTTGTAAAAATAACAAACAAATGGTATAATCAGAAAGTAGAGTGTCAAGATTTTTATGGAGACTGGTTCCATATAAATTTTCCAGTAAAAAAAATATGCCATATAAAAAGAAAATGATAGCATATGTTTACATTGTCAAGAAGAAGAATAAACTATGGAACATGTGTTTTTGAAATGTTAAAAAAGGTAAAAAAAGTTGTGTGGAAAACTATGTAAAGAGAATTTTTGAAGATATAAAATAAGTGGATAAAATAAATATGGATATTATAAAAACAGAAGTAAAGAATATGTTAAAAGAATAGATAAAAGGTTATTTATGCTATATGGGGTATATGGAATGAAGAACAAATGTAATTCTGTTTACTGGTAAATGGATTTTAGTAACAATATTAAGTAAAATCAGATGGTGGTTAAGGAAAAAGGAATGGGGGTCTAATAGGGATGAACATTTAACATGGTTGTAAAGGAAATTATGAATATGTGTAAACAGATTTGTATATTTGTATACATGTACATATTTGTAAATGTGTAAATATTTTGTAAATAAGATTTATTTTTGCATATAAAGGACCCCTACTCTTTTCGATAGCTGAGATGGATATAAAACATCTCACAGCATCTACTGTCAAAGCAGGCAGATGGGGCCTTAGTTTAACATCTCATCTGAAGAACTACACACTCAGGAGTCCGGATGGAGACACTGATATATAGAATGTCTTTATATAGCATATATCATGGACAGAAGTAAATCAATAAAAAAAAGATAGCTGGGTGCACAAGACCCAGGATAAAAAAGTGCCCAATCGTGGTAGGTGCACTGGTGCCAGGATTGGAAAAAATGACAGTGTAGAATCCTCAAAATATGGAAACATTCCTACAATGGGGCCAGGCCAGGCTCAGGGGGAGGATGGCCTCCCTGTTGTAGAAGGAAGTAGCAGTCCACAAAAACAACAAAAATTGATTGGCCAAAGAAGAGCCATAAAGATGACAGAGTGGACTATTGAGGATAAGAAAGAAATGATGTATTGTTACTATTACGCAAAAAGCCCAGAATTTCCAGACACAAGATATACAAAACGATTAAGAGAGAAATTAGAGGAAAGAAAAATATTTCCACAGAAAAAAACTGTTACACATTTCATATAAATGGGTCTATATTAGAACATCGAATATTTAACAGCTCAAATCACTAAAGGTCGACCTTTAGTGATCGAACTGTTATAACATCGAATGTTCGTAAAAAAAAAATAAAAACAACAAAACAAAAACCTAAAGGGTGTAGGCAGGGGGGCAAACACCCCGCTACTTAAATATACCAACTCCGAGACCGCACTACATTGAAGTAAATGGAAATCTCCCCTTACAGAGATTTCCATTTACCTGTTCGATGTTCTGCAGTTTTGCTATTCTCATGTTGACAACGTCAGATTTGACATTGTCGGCTTTTGAGAATTTAATATAGACCCAAATAAAAATTTGCTTTCATTAATACAACAGATTTTCGAAAAACAGTATATAGATCAAGTAACGTTGATCTCTTTGGCAAAAGAAGCCTCTGAGGAAGTGAGAAAATATAAACAAATCCTAGAGATATTTGAAAAATGTGAAAAAGAAATCTGGACATGGGAAAGAAAGAAAGAGAGATTTGATATGGTGCAATATTTATGCAAAGGAGAAAGCCAAGTTAAATAATATGGAGAAGGCAATCTCAAAGATATTCGAAGAAAAATACAGGCAAAGGCATTCAGATATGGAAAATTTCACAACAAAAAGACTAAAAGCACAAAGATTCACTGTAGAAAAGATGATTAGTAAAGCAGAAGTTAAAGAAATAGAAGTTGAAGTTATGGAGTGCCTGCGAAGTGAAGGATTTAATGTAGAATATCTAAAACAGATTACATTACAGCAGTATGGAGTGAGTCCTCAGAATAAGGAAAAGCAAGATCAGGAGACATTTGAAGATGAAATATGGGCAGGGGAAAGGAAAAGAGAATATGGTGTAATATTTATGCAAAGGAGAAAGCAAAACTAACTGATACAAAAAGAGCAGCACCAAAGATATTTGAAGAAAAATATAGTGAAAGGAATCCAGATATGGAAAACTTTACAATACAAAAATATGAAGATTAAGAGGAAAAGTAGAAAAAGAGATGAGCAATGGAGAAGTCAAAGAAATAGAAATTGAGGTAATGGAACAACTGCAAAGAGAAGGATTCAGTGTAGAAAATCAAATGCAGAAAGCCCCACAACAGGATAGAGCAATGGATATCCAAATTAAGGGGAAACCAGTGGAACAGGAAGTAACTGGTCAGGTGCCATATCAAGATATTTTGGAGCCTTCCACAGGAAACCAGTAAAAACATTCACATGAAGCTAGGCAGCAAGGAAAGGAACAGGAAACTGTGGAAACTCTGACGCAGTCAATGTTGAAGAGAGATAGGCCAGTGAGTTCCCATATGATAGAACAGCAGATGACGCAGGATGAAATTGAAGAGAATGTGTCACAGGAACATATATAGAACTTTCTATAGAATGCTCATAGGAAATGAAAAACAAGGGACGTGCCCTCGGTATGGAAAAAAAAAGAGTTAAGAGAAGAGTTGCTTGATTTAATAGGCAAAGATAGATATATCAAGATCAATGAGAAAACTAGACTGCAGAAGGTTAATAAAACCCCAAAAGTCAGAAGCTTGATAAAACAAATAAACACAGTAATTAGGATTGTCCATAGAGACCCATGCAGTATAACAGAAGTAAACAGAATATATTATTGTGCTGCTAAATTAATAACTGATAAAGTTCTACCACAGGAACATAGGGTAGCGAGGGAAAAGAGGGGGCGAAAGTGAATACCATCATGGAAATATCGAATAGAGAAAACTATAAAGCAGTTAAGACAAGAAGTATCATTGTTAGAAGATTATAGAAGAGGGAACAGATCAACAAAAATATTAAGAAAGACAGATGTGATAAAAGCAATGCACATTATTAGAACAGACCAGGATCTATTATGTACTCTTGGAGATAAACTAAAAATTTCAAAACAGGCAGAAACACTTAGAAGATACGAATTTAAATATAAGGGAAAAGCACAAAATAAACAATTTACTGATGACCCAAAAAAGTTTTATAGAGAATTGGGAAATAAGGTAAAAGGAATTGATAGACCACCAAAAAAGAGGAAGTAGATACATTTTGGAGAAGTATATATGAAGATCCTGTGGAACATAAAGATGCTAAATGGATAGAAGAAGGAAAGGAAAGAATAAGGAGGAGATTGAAATAAAGTTGAGAAAAGCCTCTAACTGGAAAACCCCAGGCCCAGATGCAGTACATAACTTTTGGCTTAAAGTATTAACTTCTTTGCATGAGGATTTAGCCATGAGTAAGAACTATTTATATGTGCACCCCGAACATACACCGCACTGGTTAACAACAGGAAAAACAATGCTCTTACTTAAGAGTGAACCTGCAAGCTACCCTAAAAATTATAGACCAATAACTTGTCTTCCGACAACGTACAAAATATACACGGGAATTGACACCGACAGAGTTTATAGTTATTTAGAAGAAAACTCAATTATGGCAGTAGAACAAAAGAGCAATAAAAGAAAGTGATATGGAACACAGGACCATTTGTTGTTAAACAAAGTTATAGTGATGAATTGTAAAAAGGGGAAGAACCTAAGTATGGCATGGATTGACTACAAAAAAGCATTTGATGGTATCCCACATTCATGGATAAAAGAGTGCTTAAAATGTATAAAATGCAGCCTACACTGATTGACTACATTACAGTAACCATGAAACAGTGGCAGACCACTTTTGCAATTAAGACATGATAAAGGACAGATCATTATCCCAGGGATAAAAATTCAAAGGGGGATATTCCAGGGTGACTCTGTCACCCTTGCTATTCTGCCTGGCCATTACTCCATTAAGTTGTTTACTTAACACTTAGGCCATGGCTATAATTTGGCTTCTAGAAAACAACAAAGTCTAATGACTTCTCATCTTCTCTTTGTCAATGATTTAAAATTGTATAACTCATCAGATGAGGAAATGAAAGCATAGCTGCAGGTTGTCAAATTTTTTTCAGATGATATTGGAATGTCATTTGGTCTTGATAAATGTGCAAAAACAACCTTTAAAAAAGGAAAATTGCAGCACCAGAAAGACATCAGTTTGGGACAAGAATGTGATATAAAAAACTTGAGCAAGAGGGGGTGTATAAATATTTAGGAATTGATGAAGGATCAGCAATAAAACATGAACAAATGTGAATAAAACTTAGTAAGGAGTACTTTAGAAGGCTTAAATTAATCCTGAAAACAGCACTGACACCTAGGAACAAGATCCAAGCTATAAATCAATTTGCTGTTCCTGTCCTAACTTTTGTTTTGGAGTGATTGACTGGCTCCAAAAAGTGTTCGATAGATTGGATATTAAAACAAGGATTCTTCATGCTCACCAAATGATTTATAAAAATCAGTGTATACCAAGATTATATATTCCCCGTTCTGAAGGAGGGATGGGCCTCCTTGAAATTGATTACATGTATAGATCTGCAGTCGTGGGACTCCACACATATTTACTGACCTCACAAGATCCAAATGAGGTGAAATATTTGAAACATGAGGAGAATAAATCTAAGATGACATCGCTGCTTAATTTAGCAGAAGCATATCGACGTCAAGCAGGAATGGAAATCAAACCAGAAGTGGATAAAAAACAGGCAGCAACTGAATGTGCTAAAAAACAAAAGAAAGAATATAAGATGAAGGATCAGGTGAGAAGGCAAGAAATGTGGAAAAAACATAAATATAGTTGCAAGTACAGAAAACTTCTGGAAGAGCCTCATGTTGATCAAGAATGAATGCAGGAATGGTTAAGCAGAGGTGAATTTACAACAAGAAATGAAAGGTTAATATTGGCAGCCCAAGATAAATATATGCTGGTTTACTAAGTCCATTGAACATGTGGGAGAAACAGACATATGTAGGTTTTGTGGAACCGAATTGAAAACAGTCACACACCTTTTTGCTGGTTCGACTCTCTAATGGCAGAGGGACTGTATACTGAAAGACATAATAATGTGGCGAGATTGTTACACTGAAGATTGCACAAACATTATGGTATTGAAGTGGCTGAAAAACACTGGAAACATGAGCCACAGAGAATCATAGAAAATGATGAAGTTTACATCACATGGGATCGCCCAGTACCAACAGTCCAAAAGATAGATGCTAAAAAAATGGATATAGTGGTCCAAGAAAAGAAGACAAAAGTAGCATTGATCATTGAAATTGCCACACCTAGTGACTACAGTGTCTTGTGTACAGAGAGACACAAAGTCATAAAATACCTCAATCTGCAGGCAGTAACAAGAGCAATATGGAAGAAAGATACCCAGACAGTTCCAATAATAGTAGGAGCAACTGGTCTTATAAAAAAGAATTTACAATTGTATTTAGATATGTTACCAATTCATGTATCACTGTACGAATTGCAGAAGTCATTACTCAGCACATTGCGGGTGCTGCAAAGAGCACTTTTAGCTAACATCAAAGAGTGAAACAAAACTAATTTCATGAACTTTAATCATACTTTGACTTATTAATGGGGTCCATTCCCGTCATGGTATTAGAAACCCAAAAGACTTTGAGAAATTAAAATCAGGAGTGTAGCATCCCCCTTAATGTGCACTGCAGTGTCAGCAATCCATCTACATGATATATAGTAAAACTCACAGCCTTTTGCACAAAAGGTAAGCACATTTAATAGATTTAATAATTACCTGTTGTGCTACTAAAACTGCTTTCATATTTTCTAGCACAAAACACTGACTGCAATTTGCTAAACAAAACAGTTGCACATTGAAAACAGAATTAGCATGAGCAACAATAAACTTCACTATCCTTGAAGCTCGCCTTCATTGAAAATGCATCGTAGCTCAGAGTCACTGAAAATGCAGCTGGTCAGGTACATATTTTGTGTACATTGTCCCTGGGCTGTTTTCAGTCCATGCATAGTTCAATCCATTCAGTCAATGCATACATTTTTAGGACCATGCATCACTATCCTGATTTAATGTACTTCCTGTTAAGTACAGTACTGTTTATTTTAAGCACAGCAATTTTTATTAGAATGCTTTTTATATTTGTAGTTTTGGTCATTTTTGTCCATTAAGCAGTGAAACAAAATGTATGATAAATGACAAAAGTACCCATTTCAGAACATTTCAACCAACTAAGTGCTACAGTAGGGTCTGGTAGTTGGTGTAGAGGATTCTGACTCATCTCCTGTAGCTAAGCTGCAATGTTTGAGCAAGTTAGTTAACTAACCTGCCATCTCAAATTAAGGTATTGCACACACACACACACACACACACACACACACACACACACACCTTGTACCTGATATAATGCTGCTGGGTTCCAAAGTATCTCCATTCACCAAAAAAGCAGCAAGACATATCCATAATGTTGCTGCTGCTCCAACCTGGGAAAATCAAATCTTACACATGTAGACATCTATAAAAGCAGTAAGAGGATGTGATGTCTGTAAAGAGGCATTCTTGTGCATGGGGAGAGTGTGTCCATACAATAATGTAGGCATTTTTATTTTTCAGTGCTTTGTGTTTATAACTGTGAAATGGCTGATTTACCTTTGTAATAGCCCTTTTGCAGTCATTGCAGTGGTTTTCTTTTGGCATTTTTTTGTCACACTTATGTTGTCAGTTGTTTAGAAGTATTTCCACAACTGTTCATAAATTCCCTTTGCATAATGTGTATTCCTGCTACTCGGTTAGAGACAGATTCTGACAAAATGCATGAAAAAGTCCTGGCAGTGCTAATGTTCCATTGATAATAAAGCCCTGATAACACTAATGTTCTATTAATAACTAAAAAAATCTGGCATAGTCTTGATTTTGCAGCCTGGAATGCTGATTTATTTTCATTACAATATTTTCAGCAATTAATAATGCATGATGCATAACACAAACTATTTCTAGTTCAAGTATAAAATGTAAATAGTGTAAATATACCTTCCAAAATATTATTTAAAGAAAAAGGTAGAACAAAACACTGTGTGTGTGTGTGTGTGTGTGTGTGTGTGTGTGTGTGTGTGTGTGTGTGTGTGTGTGTGTGTGTGTGTGTGTGTGTGTGTTGGAGGTCCTGGCATTTATATTGCCCAACTTCCATTTCGCCTGCCTCCAGCCATAATGCTTATGCTGCAGTCCTGCCAATGAAAATGCTCTATTTCTGTTCCCACTCCCTTTTAAGAAATTGCCATACTGCTGCTTCTGTTATGGAAATCAAAATCTCACACATTGCACTGGGTGTATGCGTCTGATACGAAAACAGACTCAAGCAAGCAGACACAACACAGAGAAAGAGCATCTATAAATTTACAGCAGGAATCTTTTATTTCTTTTTTTTTTTTTTTTTTTTTTACTTTTTTCAGTTAAATCACTGTTGTGCCCCCCCCCCCCCCCCCCGGCTCTGATAACTTTCTAGCTATAATCAAGGGAAAGGACGTGGGAAAAAATAACACACAGCTCACTCCCACTGACTGCTGGTTTCTGCCATCCACAAAAGTAGAGTAAGGTATGACAATTTTCACACAAGTTTGTTATTTATTTTCACTCTAGGTACTGTGCTGAGCTTCCAATTTAAAACTAAAAATTGACCTAGTAGCTAGAGTGAAAATCAGCATACACTGTACAATTAAAAGTGGTAGAGTTGAGAGGCAGGTCTTAAAGCAGTGGGTTTTCAAAAGGAGGGAGTGTGTGCCCCTGCACCAAGGCCTAAATCTGCCACTGGTTAAGGTCCTTCAATTGGGTGTTTGTAATGCTGTTAGACTTGTGGATGTAAAGCAAGTCCATGAGTACAGAGTCAAATGCTGCTTTGTAGAACAGGCATAGATTACCTCTTAGAAGTCTGTAGGAGACTGAGTATAAGGATATGGCTTTGAGGTGGTATGCATATTCCACGTGGTTTAAAACTTGTATTCCTTTTGTGAAGAACCTCTGTGGGTGTTCCATCTGTTGCAGATGCTTGGTTAGGGAACACTGTACTCAATGATTGGTCTAATGATGGCCAAGTATAGGAGAACAATAACCTCTCTGCACAATAGATGCCAAACCCTTGCTTATAAGTTGCACAATATAGAGTGATTAACTCACAACAGTGACACATGATAGTCAAAGTTTAAGTCACTCTCCACATATGTTCCCAAGCTCCTAACCATTCGATCAACTTTAAAGGGATGTATTGTCTATGTTTTAATAACATGGAGTAGCAGATTTTCCAAAGGACTATTATGCTATTGCACCATTTATCAGTTTGCAACAAGCCCACTTGGAAAATATTTGCATCCTTGGGGGATTCTATAATTGCAGCATGCTTATAGTCATCCACAAACTTGGTCAGCCAGAAGCCTTTAACTTTAGCTTTGACTTCCAAAAAAAATAGATTATGTAAATGAGCAGCCCCAGCACCAGTCCTTAAGGGACTTCACTGGTGACTAGCATTTTTGTGGAGGTATATTCCTCTATCCTAATTTACTGTGTCCTGTCTGTGATTACTCTTAGTTTTGTGAGTTTGTTGACAATGCCTGAATAGGGAATAGTGTTGAATGTCTTGGCAAGGTCAAAACAGACAGTCTGTACCATAGGTTTATAATAAATTTGTTTAATAAAATTACTTCTAAAGGATTCTTTGCATACTATATACGTAGAAAAAGGAATAAGAAACATAGAATGCTTTATTCCAATGATGGAATGAAATCTAACAGAGCTGGTCAGTATCCTGTTTGACATTTATTTTGCAGACATCCAAACCATATTCCTAAAGTGTGGATGACCAAGTTTGCTGATAATTGCAAGTTGGGCACTGTTATCTGCTTATCCATGGATACTAAACAGCTCAAAAAGGGCTAGAATATGCAGATACCTGGTGTCTTGAAAATGGTCCCAAGCTAAATGAAAAAAAGAAAAGTGCAGCATAGTAGTGTTCAGGAAAACAATTGCTCCAACTCGTATGTTATAAATTGTACATCTTTTCAAACAAATAGAGTCATAAGCGACCAAGGTATGTATGTGGACAACTTTCTCTCTTTCAGCCATCATGTTTCCACCATAGTTATCTAGCGTATTTAATTTCTAAGGGAATATCTTAAAGATTTAAGAAGTCATCTTCCTACTACACTCTTCTCTTCTCAGACCCCTTGCCAAATACAGTTTCCCCTTTGGCATCTACATTTCCAGTTATACTGCTCACCTGGAAAGGCCACAGAAATTTTAACCAAAAAATAAAGTCCTTAAATATTTTATCTATTGCAATAGATTAACACAGTTCTCTTTAAACTCAGTAGCCTACCAGCTACTGTGAGGTAACCTGCATCTTGCTTTTCAAGTCATGAAAGACCCAATCCTGTTTAACCTGCTTTTTTTGCAAAAAACAGTGGTTCTAATACCACCCATACCAGGGACCTAAATTTACATGCACCATCAAACAAACAAGGCTTGCTGGAAGGACATGTTCCTAGCTTAGTGAATTCCAGCCTATGAAATAGCTCACCACTACAAGTCAAACAAAGTAATGCTTTGTCTGACTTTAAGGCTAGTCTTGATGATTAGATGGGCAGGCAAAAATTTACACAAGGGTTATCATGCACACTCCTGCTTGATTTGAGAGATGGGCATTATTAAGTACTCATAAAGGGTGGCAATAATTTTAAGTGTGTCTAAAGGTGTATAAGGTTAGGCCTCTTATGTTCCATGTGATTACTAAGTTGGCATTGTTCCTATATAAAATAACAATTTATAAATACTCTCATTATGGATTAACAGTAAACTGTTATTTTATTTTTGCCTTGGCTTGCACATGCATAAGTCAATGCACTGATTCAACTTAAACTCAGGAGTTAGGGCTTGCTAGTGTTTGCCTTAGAAAATCAGCCAGTCTTTCAGCTTTTCCTGGTTAGAGGTCACCACAGAGGATCACCGGTCTGCTAATGATTAGCAGTGGATTTTTACTGGGTTGAGTTGCCAGCCTGGTGCCCAACCTTCAAAGAAGGAACACCCACACCCACACACACCTACCTGCATGTCTTTAGTGTTCACTCAACCGCAGGGAGGACATGAAGACTCCACACAGAAGGCACTCCAGCCAAGAATCGAACCAGAGAACCTCTTGCTGTGAGGTGACAATGCTAACTGCTGCACCACTGCAGCCCTTAGAAAATCAGCCAGTAAGAGTGTTTAATTTGCTGTTGGCCATGTCAGTTAAAAAAGTATGACATTGAAAGAGGCCAAAAGTGAGCTATTGCTCAGTTATATTTAGAGAGGACTCATTTTTAACATCAAAGGCATGCATTCCACAAAGATGTAATGAATTCCATTGCTCTAACAATTTTATTTATTTCATTACTATCAGTGCAAACTGAACTGCAGAGGAAGAGAAAAGAGCACGTGTGATTGACTGCATGTGCACGTGTAATAGAAAGGTGTCATGGGTTCATTCACTCTGGGAGTTGTGTTGCAACTTTAGTTTCAAGTTGATTAGCAACTGAAATGAAAAGTCAAAAATAATGTGCACAGTTAAAAGAGCTACTAGAAAACTGTAAAAGTGTTAAATTCCCTACATAGTATGTTGCTTGCCTATTATCAGATTTTTCTCCAGTAAGATGTGTTCAGTTATGACATCTACAGGATACAACATTGTGATTTTATGATTTCACGTGTCATGTTTCCCTGTGTTCAAGAGAGCCAGCAGGATTCTTTGCGGGGGGGGGGGGGGGGGGTTTGCACACACACAGCCCTCCACACACGCAGCCATTCCAGTGTTCCATTACTTGGCTATTTCTCCCCAGTTACCATAAACACTGTTCAAAACTCTCAGTAAGCATACTGTTTTATGCTTTACTTTTACAATGACTACAGATATTTGGATTTAATTTACAACTTTTATTTCAAATTTTATAGCGCAAACGCTGAGACATTTGCTAAACAAAGCAATAGTCTTAAAATGAAAACAGAGTTAGCATTAAAACTTCTCTGCCTCTGAAACTCATTCACTGAAACAGCATTGAAACCCACTTTCGAAGAGAATGCATCTGGGCAGTGGCAGGTTAAGCTTACCTTTGGGCTGTTTTCAAAACATAGGCCCCCTTGCACACACTTTAGGACCATGCAAAAGTTCTGTGATTCACCTTCCTGATTGTATTAATTATAATAATATAATATTTGAATTATATCCATTGTATAATACAGCACCACTTGTTAGAGTGTGTTTTAAATTTATAGTTTTGAACATTTTTCCAGTAAGCAATGAAACAAAGCATATGAACCAATAATGACAGACTGCCCAATTCAGAACATTTCAACCATAAAAGGCCACTCAAACTTCTGTCATTACAATCCACCAATATCAGCCAATATGCACAATCTTTGCAGGAGTAAAAGTCATCTGAATAATTCCACATTAAAGAGATATGAAACTAATAAAGAGGTTGTTGCTAGAAAACAACTTTATATTTCAGTGTTTCATTTACGAATTCAGTGCCTGTTGGCCTTGAAGAATAAATTGTCTATGTTCCATTAAAAGAAATGGTAAGCTAGTATATTGCAATAGGGAATGGGTGACAAGATGAAAATGAGGTTCATAATTACCAGGCGTCTCATCCAAAGAAGGACATACTAAGGACTGCAGTACCCCACCCCCTTAAAATACAAATGTACATGTTGTGGGAGTACAAGCTACAGCCCTCTGTATCAAGATGCAAGTACGCTACCTGCTGTTCTAGTAGCACTGCTTTAAAATTCTATACCACAATAATATCATTTGCTAACTAAAACAGTTGCACATTTTAAGAAGATTTACCATGAGCAGCAGTAAATTTCTCTTCCTTGAAGCTCACAATTCCTTGAAAATGCTCTTGAAAATAAATTCCACCTGCTAACTCTAACTAGGGCATTTCACTCTCTATCTCACACACACACACACACACACACACACACACACACACACACACACACACACACACACACACACACACACACACACACTCACACCATACCTGTCAATCTCTTAACACAAGTAATCTGGACAAAGCCTGTTATAATGTTGGGGACAAAGCAAAGGCCCAAAACTAGAGACACATTTAGAATGTTGCTAGAATAACAGCATTTGTGTTAGAATGCATTTTCTGAAGGATATCAAGTCTGAAACTGAAATGCGTGATATTATTTATTAACTTTAATCTTTAGCTCATCTCAGTTATTTCTCAAAAAAAAAAAAAGAATTTTTATGAGGAACAGACCAAAAATATAAGGCAGAAATCTGGACATTCTATAGAAATCTGTACAGTTGAGAGGTATGAGTCATGCACTTAAATCCCCCTACCTCCTTAGAAAGTGAATAGAACACATCTTTTGGTTTTCTAGTACTATGACAGGAATGTATACCATTCCCAAGTCAAAGTACAATTAAAGTTCATGAAATTAATCTAGTTTCAATCTTTGAAGTCAGCCAAAAGTCCTCTTTGCATCACCCGCAGGCAAAAAGGCCATATGCAAGTAGAGTATTTAATCACATCCAGACTTCAATGGGATTCTTACTAGAGCCCTTAACTGTATAATTCCCAACTATCCTTCTTCTCCTTAACATGCCACCACCTCCAATCCTAGGGCCATCCAGGCAGCCTTTTTCTGTATTCTTTTTTTAATTGTTTAGTGCCGATCCCCAGTATGACTTACAGTTAATATTCTAAATGACGTCTGCCAATGTTTTGTAGAGTGGTGAAATTACCTCCTTGTTTCTGGAGTCTATTCATGGTTTATATTGGCCAATATCATCTCCTCGGCTGCTCTAGTCTCACTCCAGACTAGGTGGTTCATTCATGATGTGTTTATCACTGTCAAGTCTTTTTCTTAGATAATTTATCCATTTGCTAATAGGGTAACATCCCTATAAAAAAAAGTACTTCCTTTCAGGGGAGACCCAGAAGTATTGCCTGGTTAAGTAGTCATAGAATGGATAAATGCAGACTGAAGGTGATAAACCGAAAACTATAGGATGAAGTATGTTAGCAAATCATAGTTTAATTATCTGTACTAAACAAATATCTACACTTCCAGCTTCTATCCTGTCACTGAATAGATTATTGTTTCCTAGATGTAGTACTATTAGCAGCTCACCCATATGTTACTGTCTGAAAAGGGTACTAGACTGATACACAAATGTCAATATGTGTACATTTAATATTCAGTGTCAAACATTACCTAACTTACATAGTTATTATGTACTATACAACTGTATAAAAATGGGACAGAACTTCTTGTGTGACTTGCTTTACCCAGTAAGAATACAGACTCCCAAAAAAAAAAATAAATAAATAATAAAACCTGGAGCCAAGGCAATGTAGCTGCAAAAAGGCAACAGCCAAGGTAACAGGAAGCACCAGTACAGATTTTTGCAGCTACATTGCCTTGGCTCCATTTTTTTTTTTTGTTATTATTTTACCCAGTTAGGCAAATACTCAGCAAACTCTGAAGAAAATAGTAAGGGAGTAATAGTAAATAAGCAATTAAACACACAGACTCAAGTGCGCCACTTTCATGTATTGGCACCAAGCTGGAAAGCTGCTATTCAATGTAGAAAAATTTAAAAAATACCTCCGGAACGTCTTTCTTGTTTCCGACTCCCTGTGTGTGCTCAACGTTAACATTATGTACCTTCAGTTCTACAATTTCACACCACCACACAACAATATCTTAACTGGTTAAAAAAAACTTCTTTCAGGATACCACTCTACTCTATCTGCTGCCCATTGTCATCCAAACTCTACACAACAGGCAGCTAATGGTCGGAGACGGAGATGTAATTTGAGGAAGAATTCATTACTATATTTGATTGCAAGTTACAATGTGATGCAACATCTGGAAAAAACACAGGAAAGACAACCTCAGAGTATCCATAAGGATGTGATTCTTCTCAGGACCAAAGACATAAGGGAAACACATCACTGGAAAAAGGGGACCAAAACAGAGAGAGCTAATGAGTGGAAACAAGTAATGGTTTACACTAATGCTGAATGGAGGGGGTATTGTGTATGTTCATTTGCACAGATGGATACTGCTGAATTTCCTCTGGTAATGTGAAGAAAACATAGAAAAAGAATATGGGGGGAGGACACAAACTCCATTCTCATAATGCAACTAGTTTATGATATCTAACACAGTCTTATCTAGACATCTCATGCAAAAATAAGACAAGTTGTGTCTCCACACTGAAATCCCTGCCAGTATAAGTAACAGTTGTGCCACTTCAACCTCAACATTGGCCATATGATGAAAAATGGAAGCAATATTTCCATTGTTGGAATGTAAAAAAAAAAAAAAAAATATATATATATATATATATATATATATATATATATATATATATATGCAGATATGTCAAACTTTCCTACACTCAATTGTCAAGAAAGAGAAAATACAGCCAAACAATTAAGCTGGCAGCAAACCTAAGCATTAATACACATTGCAAAGTAAATAGAAAAAGTATAACTGCACTTTCAATAGCCCTTCTGTGCACAGCACAGTAGCATATAAAAAGCAACCATGAATCGCATTAAGATGGTAAGAGCTCACAATCCGCATAAATTAGACACATATTTTTCACATATTTCTATGTAACTCCCACTGTATTTCATTGTAGAAGTAATAGGCTGTAGTTTTTCATTACACCACAAGGTGGAGCTCTTTTCAGGAATATAAAAGACAATTTCAAAAGTGAAAGAGGAGTCTGAGAGCTAGCTAAAGGAGGGAAGACTGAAACAGGTAGCTGAAGGGGAAAAAGGGCCTTGCAGCATGACTAAATTGTCTTTTCTAGTGCTTTTGGACAGGGAAGTGAAGTAGCATATTGTGTGTCTTTTGCTGAAGTCCTAGATGATGGTATTCTGTGGAATTAGGACAGAAGTCTGAAACCAGTAGTTCCACACCTGCATATGATTCAGCAAGAAAAGGAGTTCCTTTGGGCCTAGTACAGAGAAGCCATAGATGATTACCAGAGTTCTGGCAGGTAATTATTCTACTTTCCTCATCAGAGGAACCACGGTACGTGGTCACTAGGATATTCCAGACAGAGTGGTGAGAGGCTCTGGACGTCATTTTATATTTTTCTAAGATTGTGGACCCCCCCCCCCCTAATGCTTTGTGGATTACAAATAACTGGGATTCATATGAGCTCCAATTTGGGCCCCATCATGCCAGCAGCAAGACTGTAAGTAGTCACTGGCTAGTGAACAAGGTATAATAGAGTGTTTCATAGTTGGTCTGTTTAGGATTGATCAAGGGGGTTGAGGGTGTTAGTACTGCTCAATGACATTGCATTTTCTCCTATTTGTATTGTTGCATTATAAATCTTCATTGTTCAATGACACTGCATTTTGCTCATGTTAGGACTGCTGCCTTCAAGAATGTTGCTGCTCAATGACATTGCATTTTCTCATATCTGCATTGTTGTATTATAACTGTTTTATTGCTTAATGACATTGGATTTTTTCCTGTGTTTATATTGCTGCATTATAAAGTTTTACTGCTCATTTATATTGCCTTCTTTGTGCATGTTTGAATGTCAACACCTTTTTCTGTTGAGTGCTGGGGGAAGAAGGTGAATGTATGTTTTCATTACATGCATATCTCACCTTGCCTTATTGCTAACTGGTGCACTGTTGAAATAATTTGTTTGTGGTTGTGCTATTGCCTTTTAAACTAGATGTGTCACCTAGAATAAAATCGTCATTCTTGCCACCTTGGTGTGTTGGGCTTATAGCGGTGTCACCAGGGTCAGGTAGGAAGGAACCCATATCTACTTCAGCTACATCTGCAGATGCGTTACATTTGGGGGCTCATCTCAAATTGCCTGTACTGCCTTGGACTCCACCCTATTCCCCTGTATGTGTGGAAAGCAAATCCAGCAGAAACATGAACCCAGAAGTAGCCACTAAGTGTTGCAAACAGCACAATGCTCAGTCAGAGCATTGCTTAGATCTGGTGTTGCCAGGGTTTACAAGGACTGAACTGATATGCAAATACATCAAGTCACAGGATCCTTATCAGTTGTAGGGCATGGATTTTTATTAGACAGCACTATGGACCCTACCAAGCAGAGCACATTGGCCTTATTAGAATGGAAAAGTCCTTTAGTGTATGAGCACATACCTTCGAGTGTACAAATTTCAGGTAAGAGTGCAGTCCGTGTGGTAATCCCTGAGAAGTGCACTACCTCAGCAACAGAGAAAATACCTAGCTATCCAAGTACATCAGAACCTTACACCAGAAGGTGCAGCTTCACTGTCCATAAATACTATAGGGCCTGAAGTTTTGAATGCTTTGGGAAGTATTGTAGAAAAATGTTTAAAGCCTACACAGCCATTCACTGGGTTTGGCTACCGCAAATTGCGTTTCTTTTCTGGCAAGCAATCCACACCTCAGGAAGAGGAAGATTTTGAATCCTGGATGGATCAGGCTTCACAAGCCCTAGAGGAGTGGGATATCCCAGAACCTCAGAAGAAGCAGCGGATAGCTGAAAGTCTAAAGGGATTAGTTGCAGATACCATACACAACCTAAGGATGGGTAAGCAAGATTGCATGGCCAAAGACTATTTAGGAGTACTGCAGGATGTGTTTGGAAGGACCGAGAGGGCTGCTGACCTACTGTATCAGTTTGAACATATATACCAAGAAGTTGGTGGGAAACTATCTAAATACATTAAGCGATTAGATAAAATGCTCCACCAGATCATCCTAAAGAAGGAGGTGGATCCAAAAGTAGCTGACCAAGTACAGATTGGACATATTTTACAGGGAGCTCAAGCTATGGACCCCATTGTGTGGAAAATGAGGATGAGAAATAGGGAAGAGACTCTAACTTATTCTCAGTTGGTTAAAGAGGTGAGGGAAGAGGAAGCCCTGTTGGAAGCCAAATCTCAGTGTTCAACAGCAACTAAAATAGTGAGTGAACACCAGCAGGAGCCTATAGCCATGCTCACTACTCAAACAGGAGTCATGGCTTGGAGTGTCTGCAATATAGAAGTGTCACAGTTGCCGATGCAGGTGTCTTTCCTGACCGACGCCAATGCTCAAGTCACCAAGACAGTTGCAGAATTGCAAAAAGCCGTAGTAACTTTAGCTGAAGGGAGGAATATATCAGCTAGAACCTCCATGAAAGGACTCAGGGAAGAACTGAATCAGCCATTGTTCAGAGTTCCTACTGGATTTTGTTTTCGCTGTGGGGATGCAGGGCATATAAAGCGACAGTGTCCTAATGCAGAGAACTTGAAAAAAGTGATATTCAGGGAAACTTCAAAGGGCCTCAGTGAAGGAGCCAGTTGAGTGCCCAGTTACAAAAAAATCTCCATAAAATCTATCAAGAGACAGCATCCTGGATCTCCTTTCCACGCAAACCCTTGTAATAGGGAGAAGAGACTACCTATTATGCACACTTCTAGCTCATCTGAGGTGAACAATTGAATTGGAAAGCCATCTCAGCCAAAATCTCAGCATCTGACACTGCAAAGCATTACTAAGCAAGAGTCTTATCCATTAAAATGGCGAGGTCCACCGGTGGTACCTCAACCACATGCTGACTACCGTACAGTTGAACAGCACTGGAAACAGAAACTATCCGATAGCCTACTGGGACCATCCCTTGTCATGTCAGTAAAAATAGAAGGAGTGTATAGTAAAGCACTGTTGGATACTGGTGCACAAATCACCATTCTGTACAGAGACTTCTACCAAAAATACTTAAAGCATTTGCCACTTGAAAAGTTAGAAGATTTGGAGATCTAGGGCTAAGTGACATGAAGTTCCCTTATGATGGTTATGGCTCACTCAAGTTAGAATTTTCCACTTCAGTTGTTGGGTCAACAGAAGTTTTTGAAACACTCGCTGTTGTGTGCCCCAGGCCAAAAGGAAAGGATTCAGCATCTATTTTAGTGGGGACAAATACTGACTGCATCAGAAGAATGCTAATGTCTCAGTTGACCCAGGAACAACCAACACTACATCCTCTCCTGAGACCAGTTTTCTGTGCCCTTCAAAGGGAGAAGGACAATAAGAAAGATGAAATTGGTCATGTGTGGACCCTGTCTGGGAAAGAGCATATAATTTATCCTGGTCAGGTCACCTGCTTGGGAGCCAAAGTGAGGATGTGTGGACAAACAGTCTCCTCTCATCTCATGATGGAAACAGATCCAGAAAGTGACTTGCCACCAGGGCTGGACATAGTCCCAGAAGTTTGGCCTGCAGACAAGTTAAAGCCTTATGATACTTTGCCTGTGGGGTTAAAGAATAAAGGAAGTACTCTCATTGTCCTGCGTTCACAAGTGTGTTTGGGAAATGTTTATGCTGCTACTCCCTTACCTGCTTCTGTGTTGACAAGGAATGAGAGCAGGGCCAATGAGTTGAAGCTGGAAGATATTGATATAGGAGGTGGTCTCTTGCCCCCTAAGTGGCTAACCAGAGTTAAAGAGCTACTAATGAAAAAGAAAAAATTGTTTTTCTACTAGTGAACTAGATGTGGACTGTGCAAAAAGTGCAGAAAACTGAATAAGAGTAAAAAAGAGGACCGGCCTTTCAGGGAACATTCCAGAAGAGTAGCTCCAGGAGACCTGGAGGACTTAAGAAAACATTTGGAAGAACTAAAACCTGCAGGGATAATTTAAGAGTCAAGAAGTCCATATACCTCTCCCATTGTCGTTGTCAGGAAAAGGAATGGGTCAAATTCGCATGTGTGCTGACTATCATACTCTGAATCAGTGAACCATTCCAGACCAGTACACAACTCCCCGGATTGAAGATGCCCTAAATTGCCTGGTGGGCAGTAAGTGGTTCAGTATGCTAGACTTAAGGAGTGGATATTATCAAATCCCTATGCACCCAGAAGATAGAGAAGACTGCCTTCATCACCCCTTTGGGATTTTTTGAGTTTGATCACCTACCTCAAGGTTTATCAAATGCACCAGCAACTTTCCAGAGAATCATGGAAAGAATAGTTGGGGACATGCATCTCTTAGAAGTCTTAGCCTACCTGGTGACATCATTGTTTTTTGAAGGACCCTAGAGGAGCACGAAGAAAAGACTGATGAAGGTATTGGACAGGATTGAGTAGCAAGGCCTGAAGTTGTCATTGGACAAATGCAAGTTCTTCCAACCTTCAGTGACCTATGTAGGACATGTAGTGTCTGCAAATGGAATATCCACAGATCCCAGCAAAGTTGAAGCGGTGACATCTTGGCCCAGACCCAAAACTATCACAGAGCTGTGATCTTTCCTGGGGTTCTCCAGTTACTATAGAAGGTTTATGGAAGGATTTTCAAAGATAGCAAGACCTCTCAACCATTTGCTCCGAAATGATGAGAAAGCAGATGAAACAGATGAAGATATCCTTGTAAAAAAACTAAGGGACCAAGAGGTTCTAAAGAACTCATAGAGAGTCATTGGGCTCCTGATTGCGAAGAGTCATTTGAACAGCTTAAGTATTACCTCACATATGCCCCTGTGCTGGCATATGCTAACTCAATAAAGCTATAAACTTTACATGTGGATGCTAACAAGGATGGCTTAGGAGGAGTCCTTTACCAGGAGTATGACAAGAAGCTGAGACCTGTGGCTTTTATCAGTCGGAGTTTATTTTCCACAGAAAGAAACTACCCTGCACACAAGTTGGAATTCCTTGCCTTAAAGTGGGCGGTAGTGGACAAGCTGTATGACTATTTCTATGGGGCTGAATTTGAAGTGCAGACTGACAACAATTCTCTGACATACATCCAGACCACTGCAAAGCAAGATGCTACTGGCCACAGATGGATGGCAGCTCTATGCAACTATAATTTCAGTTTTAAACGTTGCCCAGGACACAAAAATGGAGATGCTGATGGTCTGTCCAGAAGACCTCAGGGAGATGTACACCCCGACAATGAATGGGTGTAAATTCCAGTGCCAGGGGTGAGAGCTAGGTGTCAGATTGGAACCTGCTATCAACGCACTGAATGTTGGGCTCAGAAGTTGGATCTGTCTGCAGCAAGTATACCCCAAGCTTATTATAATCTGGTCACTTTACAGGCTTCATTGCTACCAGCTTTGAGTAACAGTGACCTCAGGAGAGATCAAAGAGAAGACACCTTAGGTCAGCTGGTGGTAGCTGCTTTAGAGAAGAAATGAGTTAATATGCTTTGCACGAATATTCATCCCCTGGCAAGACTTTTGGCCAAAGAATGGTACAGACTCCAGGTACAGAATGGACAAGTGTATAGGAGATCTCCAAGTGCACTCGGCAGTGAAAAATGGCAATTGTTGCTTCCTCAGAAGTATATAGAGATTAGTACTCTGGTCATTGCATGATGAACATGGTCATTTTGGTTATGACAGAACTATGGGTCTGGTATGAGACAGGTTCTACTGGCCATGCATGAAGCAAGATATTGAGGATTATTGTTGTAAATGTCTTCGTTGCATTCAGAGAAAGACTCTGCTGACCAGAGCAGCCTCATTGGGTCAAATGGAAAGTAGTGGACCCATGGAACTGGTCTGTATAGATTTTCTGTGCATTGAACCAGATGAAGGCGGGATCAGTAATGTGCTGGTGGTGACAGACCACTATACTAGATGTGCTCAAGCATTTCCCACTCACAATCAAAAAGCTATTACAGTTGTGAAACTACTAGTTGAGAAGTTCTTTGTACACTATGGCCTGCCAAAAAGGATACACTCTGATCAAGGACGTGATTTTGAGAGCAAGCTTGTCCATGAACTATTCACTCTGTTGGGAGTCCAAAAAAGCTGCACCACTCCTTATCATCCTCAGGGAGATCCTCAGCCTGAGTGTATCAACAGAACTTTACTAGACATGTTGGGGACAGTATCTGCTGAGAAGAAGAGTCAATGGAGTAGACATGTAGCCACAGTGGTGCATGCTTACATCAGTACTAAAAATGATGCTACAGGATTCTCGCCTTACTTCCTAATGTTTGGAAGAGAAGCTCATCTTCCTGTTGACATCACCTTTGGAGTCACAGCTGATGATACACCAGTGCGATCTCATGGCAGTTATGTGGAGTGACTCAAGAAGAACCTCAGGCAGGCTTATGAGCTTGCTAAAAAATCAACAGGATAAAGACAGCAGCTAAACAAGGCTCATTATGACAAAAAAGTAAAGATGCATGATTTGCAGCCAAAGGACAGAGTTCTTTTGAGAAATTTGAGACCACAAGGAAAGCATAAACTACAGATTTACATAATTTTTTCTCAGCTACCTAATATCCCTGTCTACCAAGTTTGCCCTGAGGGGAAAAAAGGACCTATTAAAACCTGGCACCGCAACAACTTAATGCCTTTGGCAAAATCAGTGAGACTCATGAATCCGGAACCCAGAATGGCTCAGTGGAAGCCTAACTCAAGGCGTTCCAGAAGGCTAAGGTGAAGAGGAACTATCCTCTCCAGTGTTCAAGAGCCTATGCTTCCTCCTGCTGAAGGAGAGGAGGACAGTAATGATGACTGGGGTTTTAGTGGGCTTTTTTATGAGGATGTTCAAGACCCTGTGGGCTGTAATCTCAATGTAAATGCACTGGAATTCATTCCTTGTCATTTTGAGCAGCTAAGACCTAACAATAGACTAAGTAATGTTTCTGTGCCTCTTACAGAACCTGATACTGATGGAGGCCCTGCTATGCAAACTTCAGAAAATAGTGCTAAGGACTGTAATACCATTATGAAAAACAAAAGTGAAGTTATACAAGATGAGATCTTAGAAGTAGAAAATATGCCTACTGAAGAACTGGACATTGAATGTGATGTGAGTGACAAAACTTCCGAGCAAAATTCCTTAGCTGTCTGTTCTGAACCAAAACTGCAGAAATTAATTCGGCCCCCACAGAAAATTACATATAACAGTTTGAGACATAGTACACAGGAACCTGTGGCCACAGCTCATCGGAGAGTCTGCGTCCATAATCCATATGCCTCCTACTCCAGTGGTGACACCCCTTCCCAAGTTACACATAAGGCTGATTACCCTTGTCGGAATGTACCTTTTGAATGCAAAAATATTGTTCAGTTGATGGTGCATTAGTGTGTGTAAATATTTTGCTGTTAATCTACCTTTGACTTGGAGGGACCCAAGATTTTCAAGTGGGGGGAGAGTGTAGCTCCAACTGTATTTCACTGTAGAAGTAATGACTGCAGTTTTTTCATTTTTTCAGGAATATAAAAGACAATTTCAAAAGTGAAAGAGGAGTTTGAGGGCTAGCTGAAGGAGGGAAGACTGACACAGGTAGCTTAAGGGAAAAAGGGCCTTGCAGCATGACTGGATTGTCTTTTCTAGTGCTTTGGGACAGGGAAGTGAAGTAGCAGATTGTGTCTGTCTTTTGCTGAAGTCCTGGATGATGGTATTCTGTGGAATCAGGAGAGAAGTCTGAAACCAGTACTTCTACACCTGCATATGATTAAGCAAGAAAAGGAATTCCTTTGGGCCTAGTACAGAGAAGCCATAGATGATTACCAGAGTTCTGGCAGGTGATTTTTTCTGCTTTTCTAATCAGAGGAACCACAGTGCCTGGTCACTAGGATACTCTCGACGGAGTGGTGAGAGGCTCTGGCCATCATTTTATATTTTTATAAGATTGTGGATCCCCCCACCCCAAATGCTTTGTGGATTACAAATAACTGGGATCCATATGAGCTCCAACTTGGGCCCCTTCATGCCGGCAGCAAGACTAAGTAGTCACTGGCCAGTGGAGAGGGTATAATAGAGTGTTTCATAGTTGGTCTGTTTAGAATTGATCAAGGGGATTAAGGGTGTTAGTACTGTTCAATGACATTGATTTTCTCATATTTGTATTGTTGCATTATAAATCTTTATTGTTCAATGACACTGCATTTTGCTCGTGTTAGGACTGCTGCCTTCAAGAATTTTGCTGCTCAATGACATTGCATTTTCTCATATCTATATTATTGTATTATAACTCTTTTATTGCTTAATGGCATTGCATTTGTTCCGTGTTTATACTGCTGCATTATAAAGCTTTACTGCTCATTTATATTGCCTTCTTTGTGTATATTTGAATGTCAAGACCTTTTTCTGTTGAGTTCTGGGGAAGAGGGTGAATATATGTTTTCACTGCATGCATATCTCACCTTACCTTATTGCTAACTGGTGCACTGTTTAAATAATTTGTTTGTGGTTGTGCTATTGCCTTTTAAACTAGATGTGTCACCTAGAATAAAATCGGTCCTTTTTGCCACCTTGGTGTGTTGGGCCTATAGGGGTGTCACCAGAGTCAGGTAGGAAGGAACCCATATCCAATTCAGCTACACCTGTGGGTGCACTACATCTAATTTACATCTTATTATGTCTTCATTTGTAAAGGACTTTCTCAGATTACTTGAAACCATTGCACCGAAGGGCAGCTGGTATCTATCAACTAGACCTGAGCTGTGCTTAGGTACAGCTGGTGCAAACTCTAGCTACACCAAGTGCAATGACTAGAATACCACCCATTATATTTTGTTTTCATACAGTTGTGAACTATAATACATAAGGCTGCTCACAGGTCAGCCTACATACAAGCACATTTCCCTATCCTGCAGGAAACTGTAGTAATATACATGTGCAAGAAACACTTCACACTGAATCTCCTCCATTCAGCTTTACAATAAGCTGTACCACAGATTGTGTTCTGCAAAGGCACCACGGCTTCCATCACATTGTCAGCTTTGTTGTTCCTTTTATATTGTGCAATTTACAGCTGGAAGAGAAAAGAGAAAAAAAAACTTGCATGCTTGTGGCATCTTGCGGAGAAAAGCAAGAAAGCCACAATGATACATGGTGCTTCCTTGTGATAATCTTTTTTTTTACTTCAGTCAAATAAAGACAAGTGTGTATGCAGCAACTTGGAAAGAAAACATGAAAGCATCAATCCCCTAATGATGTGTGGAGATTGTGATCATTTTTCTGGCGTAAAACTTTTTTTTGTATTATTATTATTATTATTATTATTATTAATAATAATAATAACAGAAACACTAACTTTAAGATCATTTTTCTTTGTACTCCTCGAGTCATATTCATAGTAGTTATGAAAACGCATAAAGAAAATTACAACTTTTCACTCTTTTCTGCAGCAAAGATGTGATTCATAGAGGACATTTACTTTAATATGCGATGCCCATGAGCAAAGGTAAGCAAATAAACTAATAATGAAATGTAAATAATGATTTATTTTTTATTTTATTTTTTATTTTACATTTGTTGACCGGGCTAGTCTGGCTGGATACATGTCCATTTTCAGCAGAGGCCCGAGGAGAAAAGCTCCACTATATACTAGTAACTTACAATAAACAAAAAATATGCAAAACATATAAGCAAATAAAGGAACATTTTCATGTAGTATAGTAACAATGCAGAGGCAGTTTAACAAGAACTAAACAGTAGTGAGGAATCATAATCCCATAACAATTGCAATAGTAGGACTGCTAAAAAAGGAGGAAGAGAGAAAAATAGTAACACATAAAGAGTCTATAAGTATTTACACCAATAACAAAATAGGATAATACATGTAGTGCCGGGGCACTAGTTTTAGGATAGAGATTAGCACAGAAGTGATCAGCCTATAGGCTAAATAAAAGGAGAGATGAACAGGTTGCAGTGATATATCAAGTATAGGAGAATAGATAGTATAGAAAATTAATAAGCAGGTGGGTTGCTAGGTGCACTACACTAGAGTGATAGAAGTAGTGATAGAGACAAGGACTGTAGAGAGGGATTGTTTGCTGAGCTCAGTCAGTATTAGAGCAGGGACATAGCCAGTGGGATTGAAAATAGTTTCTTAGTTTTTTTTGAAAAGGTGAGATGAGCCTAAAGTGGTCAGTTCTATGGGAAGTTTATTCCAGTATGAGCCAACAGCATTAGCAAATAAGGAGTCACCTGCTTTATTATGAGATTTGAGAGTAGCTACTAGAAGTTTGCTGGCTGAGCGAAGGGAAGTAAGATTTTTGTATGGGGCAATGAGGTTATTAAGTATGGGTGTATTAGAGGGGTAATGAAGAATTTTATAAATGATGACTAATTGATGTAGGAGAATTAGATTTTGAAGTTCAAGCCAGTTAAGGTTTTGAGATTAAGACAATGGTGAGTGAATGGGGAACCTGTAGCAAACCTGGCAATACTATGGTAGGCTGTGGCAAGTTTCTGAAGGTTAGCTTTTGAAATGTTGATAAATGAGGGAGAGGCATACAATAGTGTAGAGATGAGATGAGTTTGGGCAAGAGACACTCTGGTGGTTGCAGTAAGAAAGGGCTTAAGTCTATAGAGGGCACCTATCTTTTTATTAACAGCCTTGATGGTTAGATCAATGTGACAGTCAAAGTTTAGTTGATTGTCTATAGTAACGCCTAGTAGTTTAGTGGAACAATCAGGTTTAATGATAGTGCCATTCATATGTAAATCCGCATATGCTAATAAGTCCTTCTCCCATCTGTTTACAATTCATAGTTATTTGACGTTTTCTGTGCCATCCACAGATTTATTCTAAATGGCAGAATTGATAATTTTCTGTCTACTTTGCAAACTGTGAAGATGCTTTCCCTTGCTGCTAGCCTTGCTATTTCCTAATGTGAGTTGCTCGTCTTTGACAAGCCAAAACACTTGTGCCCAGCAGTGTTTGTCGGTCAAGAAGGTGGAGATATAGACAGAGAATTTATTGGTGGTAATTTTTAGGGGTTTGAATGGGAGAGGTTAGCCAGGTTTATATGGTTGATATTGAGAGAAAATAGAAAAGAGTGAACAGGAAAGTGGGAAGAAGAATATATGATAGCCTTGTTAATAGGTTTGCAGCTAAGTGTTGCCTGGATTTAAGGAATAACTGGGATTGGTTAGTTAGCTGTCCAGGAGAGAGGAATATTGACATAGTTTTGCATTGGTTAAGTGAGATTTTAGTAGGGACTGAAAGGTGTCGTGTCTTTGCTCTTATTTAAGGAAGAGAGGGATAGATTTTCAGGCTTTGGTGGAATTGTAGGAAAAGAGTGCCCCCGGGATTCATGAAGCTCAGCGCAAGGCCGGCGTTAGGCTTGCGCTAACCTTGTGGCGTGAAGATGGCGCAGTAGTGCCAAATGCATATTAATGAAGGCGCGCTGCCACCACAGCCACGTGCATAGGAAATGAACGCGAATGCATAGGGCGTGTCGAAGTGCCGCACGGAGGCGTGGAAATGTCAGCTGTCGACATGCAACCTAAAATGCTTGCATATAACAATTTGCATGCAATAGTAATCACATCTGTCAGTGTCCATGGATACTGAAATGTATGCAAAGCATGCAAGACAGTTCCTGCAAACAAAAAATGAAGAAGCAAACACAAATGCATGGTAGGGAATAACGGGTCCCCATCCCTCGAACAAATGACATTGAAAACCGTGTGCCCATAGTCCAACGCAGTGTAGATAGTTATATCAAGTGGAAGTGAAACGCATCATGTTAGCGCGCCGCCAATTGCTATGTCCAGCCCAATGGTCAGGGTCACCAGCTGTCCCACATTGTGAGGGAAAGTACACAGCTGGGCAGATGTGTCCATAAAAAAACCATGATAAATGTAAATATCTAGCGGCCGTATGACAGAATTATATCCCACAATGCATGTAATAGTCACATACAATAGGTATGTCCGTATTTAACATACCATATGTGACAGGAAATAGAATAAGCATGAAAACGAAACAGAAGAAGCATATAAACTGCTACAACAATAAGGCAACATGTAGGCTTAAAGGAATAGTAGTATCCATAGCATTGTGGGTATGTGTTGTCCAGTACAATCGGATATGTGTCCGGAATATATCCCATCCTGGACATAGGAAAAGGTGGCATCCTACCAATGATCAGAGCAGTCGGCCAAAATCTGCACATATGCGGTCCAAGCCGTACTTGTCAGGATGTGTCACAGTTGAACGGGTATTACCCGGGTGTACCAACCATGTCATGAAAGTTAAGTATGGGCATGTACCTATGTGCGTGATGTATAGCATGTGGAAGGTGAAACATGCCAGGGTAGTCCACACAACCATACAGGTACCTGACATATGTAGTGTATGCAATGTGTTACCTTGACCGTGTCATGGGCCATCAACCAAAGCAGTGATGGATGGAGTGTCAGGAATATGTGTATGGGGGGGATGGGTAATGGTATAATCCTCAAAGGCGAGACTGTGTCATATGCAGAATAGGTAAACTGGAGGTGTATGAGGGAGCAGTGCGTGAATCAGAAAGAAACACAAAGAACATGTATACACATCTGGAATACAACCTGACAGGCCATACTGTAGAACACAATCCCACAAACATATGAATATTAAAATGTGCGATACAAATGTACAGAAATGTCACCAGCACATACCCACAGATTGGTCCCAATGGAACCGGCCAATTCAAATGCAACACACCTGGATGCATAATGGAATACCCATCATCCCCTCCACAGCACACAACCCGCCCCCATACCTGAACGTCCACCAAATCCAGCCATACTTGGCCTACTAGCTTGGCGCAGCCACATCTACACATAGTGACCACTACTCATATGTAGTAGGCAGTGTCACCCTAGGCAGTTTCAGGATTGCAAACTATGTATCCCTTGTATGTAAAGCCCCCAGCACATTTTCATAAAGCCAAAAGAATGGGCGGTATTGGTCTTGTTAAATTTTTGGATATCCCTCATGGGATAAGTAACTTGTGTAAACATCAGAATGGGTATCAAGACACGATGTCCAGTCCTGTAGACATCTGGACACAAGTTGGAATGTGCAGTAGTGGTGCACGAGACTGTCCAGCCCTAGATGGTCGTGCAGAACCTACTACCCAGGATCAAACACCTGCCTGTGACGCATGTGTCCCGACATGAATAATTGAGAGAATATATTGTACACATTCACATAGTGGCACTTGGAAATAGGGTGATGAAGGCATTGATGTAAACAGGATAGCCCCTGATCCACTGTGTGAGGGACAGTCACTGTGTGGGTAGGTGTGTCCTGACCAACAATGATACAATGCCAAATGTCCTGTGATTGTAGGAAATAACTATGTACCATACTGCATGTAACAGTTGCCTAAAGTGGTCATGTCAGGATAGAAAATACGTAATTCGTACAAGAAACAGACTAACAACTAAAGTGCTAAAGGTATAGGCTCACAGCTAGGAAAATAATGGATGTTCTAAACCTGCACTGACCATGGGTATGTGTTGGCCTAAACAATCTGGTGTCCCCAAAATATATCCCAACCTGTACATATGACAATGTGTCAACCCTACCAATGGTCAGAGCATTCGTACAATAACTGGCCAGCCTCTTAATCACTCACAAAGCCAGTGACCTTTGGAGGAAAGGTGTTCAATGAGAATGACTAATTAACCCAATTAAGAGTTATAGATGCATTTAACTGCAGAAAATTAGTAGTAATACGAATTTGTCAACATGTTCCAAGTTAATAGTACTAATATGGTAGAAGTGTCCGTGATTGTCCCTGATTTGTCATAGCCTTGTCCCTGTCAATGTAGAAACTAGTCCAAGTATCACAGAGGTCCATACACATATGTACACCAACCGTCACATTTGTTGACAGGACTATTGCATACCTGTAGTGAATTTATGACCAATGTCCAGAATAATATCCATTGTATCTATAAATGAATGAAATAGTCAAATGTGAAGGGAAACACGTGGAAAGTCCCCCCTCCCACCCTGTATTATGTAGTGGAACCACTCTCCGCCCTATATTATGTAGCGCCGACCTAATAACGTGGTCAGAGGTGCCCAAACACCTGCATCTGTAAACACAGGTAGAATGTTAAAATCTGGACTAACTCTGTCCATGTGCTACATCTGATATTTGAACAGCGACAGGGCAGTTCTAGTCACCAGTCGGACAAGCCTAAACCCGGACCAGCACATGAACACCTTGACAATCAAATACACGTATGTGCGAGGACTATAAGCGTAGGAGTTATGAATATCCTTGGAGTGAGTAGTCATGCAGCACATGTCCAGAGCAGTAGGAAACAGGGAATGTCGGAAGTGTAGTACTGCGGTTTTCCCAGCAGGAGAATGGATGCCTGCTGTGTAAGTGAAGCGGTGAGGCATATGTCAGAGTAGCTATGAACCATGGGTATACATATAAATGAGGCAGAACAACAATAGTTTAGTGGTTAGAAAAAACATTCCCGGGCCTTTAAAAATTTTAAAGGCAAATTTT